>NC_091536.1:30454848-30757878 GCF_042242935.1 Bactrocera oleae
CAAAAAAGTTGTTGTTCGACAGTACTCCCACTGATTTCTTTGCGGATAGGGATTGTACGATATGATAGGTAGAAAAGTAATAAGGTGAGTATGTGTCTTGTATTATCCGTCAATAAGATACAAAATAGATATATTGTTGATGGTAGGTGAAGTACCTTAATGAAACTCAGAGATCATCTGTTTCTCCGTTCCCACGACTGTCGGATTTATGTAACCGGAACGGACCCGGATTCTTAGCCAAGGATTGTCAACTCGGCAGAGTTCTGCTGCTACAATAATAACAACAACAACATCTGTTTCTGTTAATTATATGTGGTAATGCTAACAGTAGCTAGACCTATCTCTCATATACCATAATCTTTCAGTTGGCCGTACGCCTTATACCGTATTTATCGGTCTATATGTAAGATATATTTGTACACTGAAAGTATAATATAATATTAGATATACTTTAGTTTAATGCCGAAAATATTATATTGTACCACATGCAATAATTTCCGTTATTCTAACAAACCTTACTACATATATTATTAGTTTAGCGCTGAACATGAATGTAGTTGGTCTAGACCTTGGTCTAAATCTCATAGCCCTAATATCATCAATTCCGATCTTCTGGTTGACGTTTTGCACATCAACTCAACATATTAAATTTAGCCTTTTGTTAAAGTTTATGTCAGAAATAATTCATTTGAGGATGATTAAATATAATATTCGTTGACGGAAAGTAAAATATAGTTATACAAATAACTGAGTCTGTGACATGTAATATAACTTAATAAAATACCAAATTCTATTGTAATGAGTGTTGCATTCTTTCGCAACATTTATTAATTTGACGTTTTGCTAAGACCTGAAGGTATTCCCCGACTTTGATCCCTGCAAGTTGCAAGAGTATGAAATATTCGGTTGCATCCGAACTTAGCCCTTCCTTAATTGTTTAATATATAGTTTTGCCAACACCTATAATTATTCCGCCGGCTGTTATCCTTGCAAATTGCAAGAGTGTAAAATGTTCGGTTACATCCGAACATGGAAGGGCTATGTTATTACACTTGTTATTTATGACTAATAACTCTATGAGACTATATGAGTCCCCTATATGCGTAAAAGAGAAACGAATGATAGAATACAAATTTACGTCAACATCAAATCCGTTTAATTGAGCAAAGCCTCATTAAATAACCACACCACTCTACTCGGGAGAAACTGGCGCACCCTAATAATAACCACCACATATTCACCAATACACCACACCATATGACACCACACAGGACGATACAAAACACCCCAGCACCGCGCGTGTACATCACCAGCTAACAAAAGGGATGGTCCGCGCAGCTTTTTCACCTCATTCGAAAAAATAACGATTCTGCGCGCAACTCTTTTCTTTCGTTTCGACCACCATTTGAGTTAGCTCTGATCGACATCGCTCCGCAAGCGTTTGTCTTTTTTAATTCGCCGAATAAGAATCCGGTCATTGGCGTAATTGAATTGTCATATCGCTTCGCTTACCATTGGACCCGTTTATCCGCAATAATTTTAATTTTAACTTTAATAACTTCTTATAAAATTAAAGTATCATTTTAATTCGTATCCGAAATTAATTGCATTTTCACTGACATACATTTTTATAACATTAACCGCGGGTGTAAGTGCTACATCAAAACTTAACAGTGACACGCGCTTACCTATTTGTACATGGTCCTTTGAGCCTCACAGAAAGGCACTGTGGGTTATTAACATACAAAAAACATATATATATAAATAACAAATAATCAGTGAGAAGAAGTGCGGTTACACCAAAGTACATATAAAAAAAGATGTAAAAAATGAGTTACATATACACATGTGCAGTGAACCAAAAAAAGTAAATGTAAACATACATATATAAATTAACGAAAAGGTTAAAGTGCTGTGACAAAAACCAAAAGTGCGGTGCAAACTAATAAATACATATATTTACCAAAAACAAATGCGGTGACAAAAAATATATAACTATGTATAAAAAACATACATAGATATGTATATTTAAGCTATTAAAACAATAAAGCACAAACGATAAAAATATATGTACATGCTTTGCTACATATGTATATACATATATAAAAAAGTAAAAAGCCAACTTCAAAGCATAAAAATACACCAATAATCTAACAAATAGGCCTAACAAATGCCGTAAAAAACATATTAACAAACGAATTTAATTAAAGTGTGCGCCAAAACACAAAAAAAAAACAATAAACACTAATCGGGCGCGGAAAATTAAAACACCTAACTACAAAACAAACATAATGCAAACAACTTAAACGGGCGCGAATAACCCCATGTAAATGCAACAACACTGTCAATGAGCCCAGCCGGTGGATATTGAAGCAAAGGAATCACAAAAAAAAACCACATTATACCCTACAAAACCAAAGTGAGCATATTCAATTCATTTACTCCTAATATATCATGCATACTTGTATACGAGTATGTACGTAAAAAACTACAGGTTTATATATATATATATATATATTAAAGCTGTAATATCAAATTCAGTTCAAATTTTCTGCATGTATTTCTTCTTTATATTCTTAAGTTCAACATGCAAAAACAAAAATGTATATTCCTATTTTCATTTTTGTGATAACGGGATTTTAGTGTAAGAACAAGTAAACATATGCACCATTAAGTCTGCGTTCAGTTAGCTTGAATTGGAAATACCGTTACTTCATATGAATTTTTTCGTTCTTTTTGCATAGATTCTATTGTGTTTTAATATAAATATTCGTTTAAAGAGCTCGTGACGCGTTTTAATAATATTTAAAAAAATGGAAACCAAAGGAAAAGAAATTAGTCTGTCGGAAAGAAAAATTATCATTAAGTTGTAGAAAGATGGCGAAATTGGGCAAACTATTGAAAAAACGTATTCTTCTATCCAGCGCGTCGTAAACAATTTAAAAAAACCGGAATTTTAACGTCTTAAATGCGATCTGGTCGTCCGTAAATATTATCAGCCCAGAAAGAACGGAAAATAATAAATATGGTGAAAGTTAACCCACGAATTACGTCCAAAAAGATTATTGAAAACGTAAATATAACAATTAAAAAAACAATTTGTGCCGAAACTGCTAGAAAAATTTTACGAAAAGCTGGATATCATGGTAGAGTCGCTCGAAAGAAACTATATATTTCACTGGTAAACAAGCGAAAGCGAATTGAATTTGCTCATGATTATATAAATAAGTCGCCGGAATTCTGGAGACAAGTAATATTTTCGGATGAAAGTAAATTTTGCATTTTTGGCATTAAAGGTCAACAAATTGTGTGGCGCAAGTCAGGAACTGCCCTTGAAAAGCAAAATCTTGTTGGTATAGTTAAACACGGAGGTGGCGGAAGTATGGTGTGGAGTTGCATGGCAGCTTGAATTTATTGAATCCACAATGGATAAATGGGGTTATTTGAACATTTTAAAAAACAATTTGAAACAAAGTGCAGAGTATCTTGGACTATCTTCGACGTTTTGGTTCCAACAAAATATTGAATTTAATTTTTCTTTATCATTTTCAATACTTTTGTAACTAATTTAAAAGCTGAACGCAGACTTAATGGTGCCTATGTTTATTTCTCCTTACACTAAAATCCCGTTATCCCAAAAATGAAAATAGGAATATAGATTTTTGTTTTTGCATTTTGAACTTAAAAATATAAAGAAGAAATACATGTAGAAAATTTGAACTGAATTACCTATTTACATTGTGTTTTTACTTCACTTAAAAAATAGTGTCGGGTGAACGCAGACTTTATTGGCTATGTGTATATTGCATATATACATACAAATCCCACTTATACGTAATAGATAACAATAATAATTGCATACAAATATTTTTTATATTAAATTTCATATTTACTCATAATAGTAAAGAGGCAACGGAAAATACCTATTTTCTGTTCCGTTTTCGCGCCCTCTCTCTATTGCGAAAGAATATAAACACAATCCATACAAATATACGGCATAACATTTGCGTATCTCTTCTTACCCTACACCCGGGTATTATTAAATTATTAATACTTTAATACCTATAGTAAATAAGTAATCTTTAAATTCGCCACTAATTAAACGGCGGCAAAGTCACTAAATTAAATTTGTTCAAACAAAAAAAATCGGTTTAACAAAAATAATTCATTTGAGCAATATTCATACATATTTCTTCATATACAGTTGTATATTACATTCTCAAAGTTCGCATTGGCAAATACTCCTTTTTCTTTGGCAAAAAAAACAAGCAGGATTGCATACAAAATAAAAAGCGTACATTCAAAATAAAACCTCAACAAAATCATATCGCAAGTAAATACAGTTTACACGAACAAAAAAAAAATTATGATTCATTGAAACTTCAAATAAAAAACGAATAATGAATGATAATAAAAATCACAATACACCTGCAGGAGCTACACGCTCAAAACACGTGGCTAAATTAATTTTAGAAAGTGACAGGTTAATAAGATACTGCACTAGATTTTCATCTTCACAGATTCAAGACTGCTCTGAATCGGTACATGACACCATAGTAGAAACAGAGCCATCAAATCTACCACAAAATTTTAAAAATTCAGCTTTCGTCAATTATGAAAACTGCTTAGACCAGTATGAAGCTACAAGCTATGATCTCCGATCAATTAAAGCTAATAAAGGCTATTGTACCTACTCCACATCCGAGAGTAGAGCTGCCACAACTACAAAGTCAAGAGGCAAAGGCAAGTCCATCTCAAGGTGCCCGCATGTGGCACAGAAATATTTCATGGTGTTGAACAATGGCCGTCCTTCTGGAACATGTTTACAGCGGTTTACATAAATCACCCAAAATTATCAAATGCACAAAAATTGTATCACCTCCGATACAAAACAAAAGGTCAAGCAGGCGTAATAGTAAACCAGTTCGCACTAAATGCCGATAATTTTAATTTGGCTTGGGAAGCCCTTAAATCTACATATATAAAAATGAAAGAATATTGGTCGATAAGCGAGTAACGATACTAATGAACTTGCCTAAGATTCAAAAGGAAACAATTGAAGAATTTATAAAACTGCAAACCACTGTTTCTAATTGCTTGTCGGTTCTATTGACACAAAACATTCCCACAGACAGCTGGACCCAATACTGGTAAATATATGCACCGCCGCTTTACCAGAAAAATCGTTACTTTTTTAGGAGCAAGCGTCCCCATCTCGAAAAAAAATATCCAACGTGGCAACAAATGAAAGAATTTTTAATTACCCAATACGAAATCGTAGAAGGGATAGATAAAAAAACAAATGGTCAGAACGAAAACCGTTCAACAAGACTTAAATCGAAGCTTCAATAGACCTCAAGCCAGCAGCAACTACAACTTCATGCCAACTATGTACAGAAGGGCATATGCTCAAATCTTGCGAGAGATTCAAAAAATTTTATATTATCGACCGAAAAAAGTTTGTAAGAACAAACAGACTTGGTACAAATTCCTTGTCACATGCGTCATAAACGACATAATTCTATGCGTTATTATAACAATTTTTCCAACTCACCCCCAAACAGCGCAAATATAAACAGAGCCACGGGTTTAGTTGCAACAGCAAATCCCGAAGTGCTAAATCCCGAAAATTGCCAAGAAGCACCATGCTGATCAAAGACATTAAAAACTCAAACGCTACACAGCGAAAACAAGTAGGGTACTACTACCCACAGCAGGTGTTTCCATCGAACACCGAGGAGGACTATTTAAACTTAGGGCCGTAATAGACCAAGGATCACAACGATCTTTCATAGCGTCTAGGGCACAAAATAGGCTACAACTGCCAACAAAACAAGCCAACTTTGAAAATAGAGGAATTGATAGAAGAGTAGTTGAAAACTCTAATAAAATCTGCCCCATTACCCTAATTTCCCACCAAACGGATAGGAAAATTAAAGCAGAAGCTTTAGTCTTACCGCAGCTAACAAATATGCTTCCAATTATCATATAAAAAGTAAGCATTGGGAAAAGATGTCACACCTCAAATAAGCAGATCCCAACTGCAACACCTTCGCTCAAATAGACATTCTATTAGGCAGCAATCTCATACCTCAGTTAATACTCAAGGGTGTTGAGAAAATTTTAAACACACTATTGGCACAAAATACTATTTTCGGTTGGATCCTGAGTGGACTAGTTACGGAACAAGTTACCACCATGACAACTTCAGTTGAGGAAATCTCAAACGAGTACCTCAATTCACAATTGATAAAATTTTGGGAGTTAGAAGAACTCGGCCCCCATTTCATTTACAACCCCAAAAGATGAGTATTGTGATAACTTTAACAAAGCCACAACTACTAGATCAGATAATGGTCGGTATGTCGTACAACTGCCACTAAAACAACAATTTCCCAACACAATCGCCTTAGATCACTCTCGCACCTCTGCAATACAGCAGTTTCAAAGTATGGAAAAAAACCTACTTAAAAAAGGCGAGTAACGATGGAATATGATGGTGTGTTGGTAGAATACCTCCATTTGGACCACATGGAGGAAGTAAGCCCATGCGAGAAAATCATCAAAGACAAATACTACTCATTTTACTTGCCCACATCATGCAGTAGTAAAACCAAACAAAAAGCAACTAAAGTAAGAGTTGTCTTTAATGCTTCAAGATCCACTAGCTCGCGGAACTCCCTAAATGATATCCTAATTACGGGAGCCACACTCCAACTAAATTTAGTGCTACTAATTTTAAATTGGCGTATATTCAAATACGTATTCAACGGAGAAGTCGACAAAATGTACAGACAAATAGTCGTACATAACGACGATCAAGATTTTCAGCGATTTGTTTCCCGAAAATACCCCAATAGTCCCCTACGCAACTATAAATTGAAAACCGTTACCTTTGGCGTCAACTGTGCTCCATATCTAGCCATTCGAACACTGCACGAATTGGCAGAAAACACCAAGTCAGAATTTCCTCTGGCAATTCAGGTGTTTAAAACACAAACGTATGTAGATATCCTGTCTGGAAGTCACAGTCTTCCACAAGCATACGAGTCACTATCACAAGTGGGTCAAGCCCTCAAAACCGCGGGGTTTCCGTTGAAAAAATAACGGCGAACCACCCTAATATCTTAAAGAACATACCAAATTAAAATTTATTAGATACTAATTTCCTTAAATTCGAATAGGAAAGTACAACAAAAACTCTGGTGATCCAATGGAATGCGATATGTGACCAGTTTTCATACATTACAGAGTCATTATCGGTAATATCCGCCATAACAAAACGCCAAATTTTATGCTCTGTGGCAAAACTTTTCGACCCCGTACGCCTATTATGATACAAGCGAAAATCCTGATACAAGAATTATGGCTAGACGAAACTAACTGGGATGAACAAGCGAAAAATATTCGCTTAGAAAACTGATCCCAGTTTGCACACAATTTAACAGCAATTTCGCAGATATAAATACCACGTTGAGCGAACTATTCCCTCCTTACCAATTCAAACCAAACTGCTTCCCCGACACCTCAGAAAATCCATACTGCGCACCAGTTCGAATTGAGCTATGTAGTAGTGCCAAATAAGTATCCACAGTGCACATATCGGTTTTCCGATTACGAAATTATTCTAGCCTGATTGGAAAAAACACCCGATGCTTAGTAAACATGTATCTAATTGCACGTACACTCGTCCATGCATTTAGAATAGTTACCCACATTCTCAAATACAATTCAACAATAAAGGTTATCGAACTAACACCACGCCTATTTCCCATATAACACCATTTTCAATTCCATTTGATTCTTTCACATTCCAGTATGCAAATCAAGCAACAATGATTGTATCGGGGTAAAACTTTGCGTGGATAATGCGTTTAAAGTATGCCTCCTCGTGACAAAAACTTATCTAATTTGAACCAAAACTGTTCAATCCCCTAGGTACTTAATATGTGGACCCCAGTGCCTATAGTTGACTTTTTACCGAAAATATCGATCAACATAGAACATGGTGGCAAGATTCACAAAGAAATCTAAAACGAGTATACCATTTGACTTTGCGAGAGTATAAAATGTTCGGTTACATCCAAACTTAGCCCTCCCTTTATTTTTTTTTTTGTATATTTTTGTTGTTTTTTAAGTTATTTTTATTTTATGTGTTTAGACACATTTAATATGTTTTGCCGCTTTTTCACTTTTATGTCATATACATATGTTCGGTCACTCAACTCTCATCTGCATTAATTTATGCACACGTATGTATATATATTAGATTAGATTAGATAAAATAAAGATAGAGGTATGCCCCGCGACCTATGGTCTATTGTGCCCTCCCCTAGGTCACAACAACTCATCTAGCCCCAGCATATAGACGAAATCCAATATACTGCTAGGTGCTAGTGAAGCGATGCGATCCCTGTTTGGAAACTTGGATCCCAGGGCCTTAACTCTGCGTCTGCAGACTGCTATGAAGTCCACTAGCAGGTGTTCTGGGGTTTCCGACTCCATGTCACAGAACCGGCAGTTTGCAAAAGAAACTAAGCCCATGTTAAATAAATGCTTGTTGAGCCTGCAATGTCCGGTGTAGAACGCGGCAAGTAGCCGGAATTTATTTCTCTGGAGATTGATTACGATTTTAAGCCGTCTGAGGTCATAACCACCCCATCAGCAACCTGGCATGGCGCATGCCTTGGAGAAGTTGCCAATGTCTCTCCCTGCCTGCTCTTTCCTCTTTACGGAACTGTTCTTTAATGGTGTGTGGACCAAACGCTATGTACGGTTCTGATTCAACCATTTTTGTGGAGGCTGCAGTGCGAGCCAACTCGTCAGCCAGTTCGTTTCCTGCTATACCCCTGTGACCAGACACCCAGATGAGGTGTATTCTATTGTGACTTGATAGACTGTTCAGCCCAATCTCCTCCGCCGTTTTCGAGCCGTCGGTGTACCACTTGATAGCGCAATCCCTTAGCAGTAGGTCCTGCGTGGACTTATTCCATTCCGCCTTACTGCCAAGGGTAACTTTGAACTTCCTAGTGAAGCTTACTGCTTTGGTAATGCTGTCCCTTGGAAGAAGGGCCAGTGGCATTTTGTCACTTAGGGCCTTCATCTGCTGGGACGAAATTACCTTCCCTTTGCCAACCCCTTCTGCTGTCATTTGAAGCAGGGTATGTTCGGCCGTCTGTTCGATCACTATATGAAACGGTGTGAGCTCCAGCATTACTTCCAGTGCTGCAGTCGGACACGTACGCATTGCGTCTTACCGAAGTCTGCGATGCTTTGGAAGCCACCGCTCCATACAATAAACAAATAGCATAGACAAATTATAAAATATAAAGAATACACAAAGTGGAAAAAAATACAAACATACATAGATGCACATTGACATACCGTATTTATTGCATATATACATACAAATCCCGCTTATACGAGATAACAATTATAATTGCATTCAAATATTTTATATATTAAATTACATATTTACTTATAACAATAAAGAGACAACGTAAAATACCAATTTTTCTCTTCCGCTTTCGCGCCCTGTATTGCGAAAGAATATAAACACAATCCATACAAATATACGGCATAACATTTGCGTTTCTCTTCTTACCCTACACCCGGGTATTATTAAATTATTAATACTTTAATATAGTAAATAACTAATCTTTAAATACGCCACTAATTAAACGGCGGCAAAGTCACTAAATTAAATTTGTTCAAACAAAAAAAAATCGGTTTAACAAAAATAATTCATTTGAGCAATATTCATACATATTTCTTCATTTACAGTTGCATATTACATTCTCAAAGTTCGCATTGGCAAATACTCCTTTTTCTTTGGCAAAAAAACAAGCAGGATTGCATACAAAATAAAAAGCGTACATTCAAAATTAAACCTCAACTAAATCATATCGCAAGTAAATACAGTTTACACGAACAAAAAAAAAAAATTATGATTCATTGAAACTTCAAATAAAAAACGAATAATGAATGATAATGAAAAACAAAACACACCTGCAGGAGCTACACGCTCAAAACACGTGGCTACATTTATTTTAGAAAGTGACAGGTTAATAAGATACTGCACTAGATTTTCATCTTCACAGGTTCAAAACTGCTCTGAATCGGTACTAGATATCAAAATTAAATATCTCTACAATTTTTGGACACGTCTCCAAGCGGCTCATGACATCATAGTAGAAACAGAGCCATCAGATCTACCACAAAATTTTAAAAATTCGGCTTTCGTCAATTATGAAAACTGCTTAGACCACTATGAAGCTACAAGCTATGATCTCCGATCAATTTTTAATTACCCAATACGAAATCGTAGAAGGGATAGATAACAAAAATGGTCAGAAAGAAAACCGTTCAAGACTTAAATCGAAGCTTCAATAGACCTCAAGCCAGCAGCAACTACAACTTCATGCCAACTATGTACAGGAGGGCATAAGCTCAAATCTTGCTAGAGATTCCAAAAATTTAATATTATCGACCGAAAAAAGTTTGTAAAAACAAAAAGACTTGGTACAAATTGCTTGTCACATGCGTCATAAAGACATAATTCTATGCGTCATTATAACAATTTTTCCAGCTCACCCCCAAACAGCGCAAATATAAAAAGAGCCACGGGTTTAGTTGCAACAGCAAATCCCGAAGTGTTAAATCCCGAAAATGGCCAAGAAGCACCATGCTGATCAAAGGCATTAAAAACTCAAACGCTACACAGCGAAAAACAAAGTAGGGTACTATTACCCACAGCAGGTGTCTCCATCGAACACCGAGGAGGACTATTTAAACTTAGGGCCGTAATAGACCAACGATCACAACCATCTTTCATAGCGTTTAGGGCACAAAATAGGCTACAACTGCCAACAAAACAAGCCAACTTTGAAAATAGAGGAATTGACGGAGGAGTAGTTCAAAACTCTAATAAAATCTGCCCCATTACCCTAATTTCCCACCAAACGGATAGGAAAATAAAAGCAGAAGCTATAGTCTTACCGCAGCTAACAAATATGCTTCCAATTATCATATAAAAAGCAAGCATTGGGAAAAGATTTCACATCTCAAATAAGCAGATCCCAACTGCAACACCTTCGCTCAAATAGACATTCTATTAGGCAGAGATCTCATACCTCAGTTAATACCCAACGGTGTTGAGAAAATTTGAAACACACTATTGGCACAAAATACTATTTTCGGTTGGTTCCTGAGTGGACTAGTTACGGAACAAGTTACCACCATGACAACTCAAGTTGAGGAAATCTCAAACGAGTACCTCAATTCACAATTGAAAAAATTTTGGGAGTTAGAAGAACTCCGCCCCCATTTCCTTTACGACCCCAAAAGATCAGTATTGTGATGACTTTTACAAAGCGGCAACTACTAGATCAGTTAATGGTCGGTATGTCGTACGACTACCACTAAAACAACAATTTCGCAACACAATAGCCTTAGATCACTCTCGCTCCTCTGCAATACAGCAGTTTCAAAGTATGGAAAAAAACCTAGTTAAAAAAGGCGAGCTCAAACCAGAATATAATGGGGTTTTGGAAGAATACCTTCATTTGGACCACAAGGAGAAAGCAAGCCCATGCGAAAAAATCAGTAATGGAAAATACTACTTATTTTACTTGCCGTATCATGCAGTAGTAACCAGACAAAAAGGAACTAAAGTAAGAGTTGTCTTCAATGCTTTAAGATCCACTAGCTCGGGGAACTCCCTAAATGATATATTATTTAAGGAACCCACACTCCAACCAGATTTAGTGCTACTAATTTTAAATTGGCGTATATTCAAATACGTATTCAACGGTTATATAGTGTAAATTCAATCGGAAATCCTATAGCTTAATTTCAGATGTGTTCGGTCCACGAATTTTTTCCTCCTATACCAAATATATTAAATTTAGATCGTTTAATTGCTTATATCATACATCTCAATGATATAATTGGGTTGACCTATGATTTATAATACAAAAAGATATAAAATTAATTATTTTAGATAATAAGATATATTTCGGTTACAAACCAACTAAGAACTTCAGAGGTAGGTAGGTAGAGTGAATGAACAACGGTATAGCGGGAAATGTATGTTCCGTTCCGGGTTTCACTGCCCCGAATTGAGTGCCACTACTCCTTTTCAGTGTTTATTCAATTCTTCGTCACACTTTGATTTATCTTTAATTTAATTATTAAGTTTAAATTATTTGCGTAAATCAATCACTTATATTTAAAACTATAATAGTCGCGATGTGTTACTCTCGCCACCATTCCTATAATCCTTTATTTCTGTAATCCACAATCAATTCATATTTTCTGCTATAGTCGTAGTCTTGTAGATCCTTCATGGTTCCCTCCTTTTTCCACTTCGTATCTTCCGTGTTGTATGTTAGCAACTATCTTATAGGGTCCAAGATATTTTGGTCTCAACCTCATGTAAGTAAAGGCAACACCCCTGTCTGTAATAATCCGTCTCGAATTTTCAAAAATCGATGCCCATTTCTTTAACCTATTTACAACCTCTTCCACTCCTGATGATTTTGCCAGGTACATCCACACAAACTTCGACAACCCGTCTATTATCGCTAAAATGTAGTTGTATTGCATTGTAAAAGATCAGTATCCTGGTTTTGGTAAATGCAACCACGTGGTCTATATGAAATATTCCTAACGGTTCTTGAGACTTATCGATTGCAGTCAATAATCCATTTTTCCCCCCTCTTGGCATCTGCGACAATACACTCAATGCACGCTTTAACTACTTTTTGTACCTTCTTATTCGCATTTGGTTTGTAATAGTTCTTACTAAAAAGCTGTCCTGTTTTTTTGACCGCAAAATGTCCTTACTTGTGTGGTAACTTTATAATCTCCTCCTCCTTATCCGCAGGTACAACTAACTAATTCTTGATGGTATCGTAATATACTAATTCATTTCTTATATAAAACATTTCATAGGATCTGTTGTCAACGCTTTGCGATTGGACTTCCTTTTATCTAAACTTTAACGAGTCTTCAATTAGTAAAAAATATACGTAATTTAATGCACCTACATACTTCATTCGAGTTCTCCACTACATAGTTGCACTCTTGGTTTGCCTACCCTTGCATCATCAAGAATAAATCGACTCAAAATTATGTTAACCATAAAACTCGTTGCAGCTCCTTTATATTACACAGAATCGGAAAATTTTCAACCCTCACTCCCTCGCCTTGTTTAACAACTTTACCAACTGATTACGAGCCGTACACACATTTTTCGCGGAAATAACTATATCATACATGTATATAATTACCATACCACCTTGAATTATATCTTGAAAAACTGCTCTGATAAACCTACAAAATTCTGCCAGAGAAGTAGTAATACCAAAAAGAACAAAACAAAAATTATTCTGTCAACTGCTGGTTACAAAGGCGGTGTACTTCCTGGAATTCGATTCAACAGGCACGTTGTAAAACCCGTTCTTCTAGTCGAAAGTTTTGAATATTTACGCTTCTTGTAAATTGTCTAATCTCTCGTCTACAAGTGTCAAGTTATCCCTCAGTATATTTTCCTTTATCTTACGAAAATCACAACCAAATCTTTTCGACCCATTTTTTTGGTGGTTAATACCACTGATGACGCATACTCCGAACTGCTAGTATGAATAATCCCATCTCTAAGCATTTCTCCGGTTTGGTCGCCTATGTACCTTTGTTCTTCATACGACACCCGACGAGTTGATACACTGATTTCTCGTCTGTCAAAATTAATTTCATTTGAACTGACACATTAATTGGTGTCTAAGGCAGATAAATATTTAACAACGTTTTGACGAACTTTGCGTCAGATTATTCTAAATGAGACAAGTCAACCCTTTTCGGTTTATTATCCGTCTGTATCTCTATTCCGCACAAAAATTTAAATTCGCTCCCATCGTTGAAGCCTTCATCAGGATGTACCGTTTCCTCTTTATTTACGTGAATCTCTTTCCTCACCACTTCAGACATAACCATGTTTTTCCTCACTTGAAACTACGTCTCTTTCTGAGAGGACTGTTTCCTCGCACCCTTGACTATACTTACTTTTAATCTTTTCACACTTTTTCTCACTCGAAACCTTATCTATGCCTGATATGACAGTTTCCTCGCCCTCTTGTCCACACATACTTTTCGCCATCAACTCATCAGCACAGTGTCTACTAACACTTCTTCATCCTTACTAGGCTTCTGCTTCTTTTTCTCTGCTGTAAAGTTGCCTATTGTTGTAATCTTACCTCTCGGTCTATTCCATATAGCCGTTGTTTCTCTTTCCTGAGACTAATTTCTCCTAACTTCACAAACGTATCGTACTTCATGGCCCTATCTCTTGCACTTAAAACAAATTACGTTGTTTATCCCTCCACGTGAGCATTCACTAGCCAAATGATTACATCGATAGCATCTCTCTATAATCTTATCTTCGTTACTTGACGACGAATTGAACAACCTATATTTTACAACAGCCGTACTTTTATTCTTTCTCTTACCCGGATTTGCTCAGTCAATTGTTTCATGATACGCGTCTGATTCAACACACTTTTATTCTCTCTGGTATCCGGTATACCTTCTACGAAATATTCTATAATGCTCTTTCATCGAGCGATATTGGCTTACCGATTTTAATCATGGTGTATAAAAATGCTTGTAAACTTTCTTTTGTTTTTTTACGTCAATTCCGAAACGTTCGGTGTACCTCTGCGGCGCTCAACTTCTCCCCAAACCTCACAAATAAAACTGTTGGGCACCCTAATGACATTTACCTGTGCTCCAAATAAAATACTGTCATAGTTCTTATTTCATAGTGGCTAAATGAGCTATAAGCCCCTTGTATTGCCGGAAAATAATGCAAGTAAATACTTGAAATATTTTAGTATGTTGTTGGAAACGTAAAGTGTGTTTTTAATACACAAATGTGGAAATCACTTTATGTAATATGTTTATTTTCGATATATTATATATATATATATATCTACATATATATAGATAGATAGATATACAAATCCCAAGATGGGTAAATTATGCCCCGGAACACAAAGTCGAACTACACGGCTTCTGTGACGCCTCTGAAAAAGGATATTACGCCACTATATCTGTTCGCACACAAAGCGACGTTGCGACCACCAGCCACTTACGAGTGGCAAAAGCAAAAGTAGCTCCTCTAAAAACAATAAGTCTACCACGACTTGAACTATGTGGCGCGCTACTATTTTCAAAATTAGTATCCATGGTGTAAATGCATTTAAACATAGCAAAATACAAATTATATCTGTGGTCCGACTCTGAAATTGTATTAGCATGGTTAGAAAAACCACCATGGAAGACGTATATTTCCAATCGAACGTCTCAAATCCTGGACTTAGTAGGATCAGCCACTTGGCGACATGTAGCCAGTGCTGCCAAACCTGCTGATCTAGGTACAAGAGGGTGCAAACCCTTGCACCTTGCCACCACCACCCTCTGGTGGAATGGCCCCCGATGGTTAACAGAATCTCCAGATTCTTGGCCACAATCGCCCATGCGCAATATAATTGCCCCAGAAAGACGAAAAATCGACTTTTTTTCACACAACAGTGGATGATACCGACATCCTCGAACGATTTTCATCGTTCCCCCGAGCCCTCAGAGTAGTTGCTTACATGTTCAAATTTAAAGAGCAACTCAAAACCAAAAAACCATTCCTCGACCCGAAAGATTTTCTTCGTGTGAATGGTCGGCTAGCCAATTAAAGCATGACATATAACGAACGCCATCCCATATTTCTACCAGAGAAGTCTCGACTTGCCACATTACTCAGCAGTTATATCCACATATTAATGCTTCATGCCGAACATCGTCCCATGCAACATATGGTCCGCCAGGAATTTTACAATCCCCGATTTAAGCCCCAAATAAAGAAGTGCATTTTCTTGTGCAAAATCTGCACTACGCATAAGCAAAAGATGCGAACACAGATTATGGCAGCACTTCCCCCGGAACGCTGCAACTTTGCTCTGCCTTTCTCCATCACAGGTGTCGATTTTACTGGGCCTTTTCAAATAAAGGCATCGATGTTAAGGTCTCCCACTCTGATGAAAGGCTATGTGGCTGTTTTTGTCTGTACAAAAGCGGTACACCTTGAGCTTTGTTCTAATCTGACAAGGGAGGCTTTCCTGGCGGCATTTGCTCGCTTCGTCGGACGACGCGGTTTTCCATCAAAGATAGTGAGCAACAATGGTTAAACCTTTATCTTTATTATTTGTGGACTTTACCCAACAAGTCTCATCTGAGATTGTACAAAAGTACGCGCCCTAAGGCATTAATTTCAATTTATCCCCCCAAGCGCTCCTCATATGGGTGGTTTATGGGAATAAGCTGTAAAAAGCTTCAAATCACACTTTAAAAAAGTAGCTGGAAACTACAAATTTAATTATGAAGAATTTACAACATTACTAATTCGAACTGAAGCCGTTCTCAATTCACGGCCTCTCACCACCCTTTCGCTAAACTTCAGGGCACTTTCTCAAAGAAACACCCATTCTGGCCATACCAGAGCCAGGCGTGGAGTCGCTATCCTTATTAAATCGCTGGGAAAGAATAAAAAATTCTAAATCACGATTTCAGCCGCCGATGGAAAGAAGAGTACATAAAGGATCTCCCAAAAAAAAATCGTTGGAAGACTCCCGAACAAGCGCCAAAGTTTGGAGATTGTGTCATTATTCATGATGACTGTCTACCCCCTACCGAATGGCGGCTTGGTCGTTGATCTCCGTACCTAAAGCGGAACGCTGACCAGACCGCTCGTGAAGCTGTGATTTCTACCAACCGCAGATATAAACGATAAAGCAAATGATAAACGATAAACCGATAATAATCCCGAAAACGTAATTTATAACCATTTCAACAAATCGAAAAAAATAACGAAAAGACAATAACTCGTAAACTCGACAACAATCCGTATATATAAGTATATACACTAACGGGTCGATCAATATGACGACCCCTTCCTGCTACAAAGAGTTGTAGAATGCCTATTTGAACTTATATCTATTAATGTGCCGCGACCTGGGGTTACTCCAGCGCCCCGATCTGTAACTGCAACCGCTCCTACAGCCGCTCCTCGAAGTGGCGCGCGACCATCACCAACACCAAACTTGAAACCGCAGCGAGTCCGGTGCATCATGTGCCGCCGCCCTGACCGACTACAACATTGCAACATTTTTAGGGGCATGCAACCGATGCAACGCCAGCAAATTGCCCATGTTCATGAGCATTGTCTCGGGGAAGCGCCGGAAAGGGTGTCCAAGCCAGGATTAACGGTCAGGAAGGTTTTTCTGTGTGTTTGGTGGGATTGACAATTAATCATCTACTACGAGCTGCTCCTCTATGGCCAAACGCTCAATTCAGAAGAGGACATCTTTGATCAACAGAGGCCGAATTGTGTTCCATCAGGACAACGCCAATATTAAATATAAGCCTTCTCAGCGAACGTCCCTCTACAAGCCCAGCACACACTGATACCTCCAACACACAATACCATCCACTCCCGAAGACACTACACACGAATAAATACAACTTCACACAACTCACCGAGGGATACCAGCACCCACCCCATACGATCTCACCACCCTGTCCAATCAACAAAAAGGATCGACAACTGGATACGGGCCTTTTTATTTCGATCGATCGCCGTCGCAAGTAGATCAGCCGGGTCCTTTTCTGCCCAACCCCGGAAATCTATATCGTTTTAAAACAACTTTATCATTTCAAAGTTTTTAATACCTACATCGCTTTTAAAATATTTTACTCATTTCAAAGACTTTATATTAAAATTGCGGATTTGAAAACCCTTTATATACATTATTATATTTATTCATTTTATTCGGGAGCAAGTGCAAGTTAAAGTGGTGAGTGGCACCAAACTAAATAGCGGCAATTTTGGCTCCATTTGGCTCAAAAGGCTATTAAAAAAAGTACCTCTGCTTGGATCACCCGTTATAACCCTATATCTAATTCGATTATTGTTAGATGATACAAAAAACCGTTCGGTGAACAAAACTATTAGCAACATGTTGCAGGAATATATATATGTTTGTGTGAGTGCTTGGTATGTATATCAACTATTTTTACTGGCAGCATGTGTCAAAAATTTACTGTCTCTGAAATTTTCTTGACAGTTCGGTAATTATGAGTGTGTTAGTAAAAATATATGAATGTATTGATTTTTTCTGACAGTTCTGGCCCGTGTAGCCGCCCAGTATGTTATAAATATTAATAACTCTAAGGTTCAGTTCTGCATACAAAGCACAGGACTGTATAGACAAACAAATTCAGCTGATTTTAATGTTTGCGAGAGCACGCAAATGTGAATTATCATCAATGAAAATTAAAAATTGAAGTGTCACAAAGGACACTATAAGAGTAACAACAGAAAGATGCAGAAGCAGCGATGCCGCTATCTGATATGTCACACAGCATAGAAATCAAAATTCAACAGACTTCTATGTCATATCCTGCGTTTGGTAATCAAATACATGCAAACCCTATTAAACAGACACGTATGGCAGTGCTTTTTATATATGTATTCGCGGCTCGGAATATCAAATTCATTTATTCAAACAAAATTTTTTTTTATTAATTGCCTGCTTTTTCCATTGCCAGCTTGAATAAACAAACGGCTGGGGGTGCCGACTCTGGAACAGGAAACATAAATTTGACCATGTGAAAATCATCATTCCTCCAAATTCACACCACAAACGTGAAGGTTTTGCCCTTAGGTCTTGTTGATGGACATCGCAAATGATAAGCACACAGGATATTGTAATCGTTCGAGCTCAAATGGCATATCAGTTGGAATCATATGGATACGCGGTATTAAACAAACTTCTCCTTTTGATTTAGCAGTTAAGATCGTAGCTTCAATCAAATTTGGCAATAACTTATTCACTGCTAAT
Organism: Bactrocera oleae; assembly: GCF_042242935.1. NCBI lineage: Eukaryota > Metazoa > Arthropoda > Insecta > Diptera > Tephritidae > Bactrocera > Bactrocera oleae. Next base: position 30,473,799 of record NC_091536.1, read on the forward strand.
CTAGTGCCATTATACAGTTTTGGTGAATTAATATTTTAAAATAATATAATCAAAGGACCAACTTTCAGACTCAAGCAATGCGGTGGCATACCAACCGGTTCCAATGAATTTAAAAATTCAAGTGAATAATTCATTGCCTCATTTTTATTCATAACACTGTCAATTGTTTTATATGTCGTGACTACACCTTGATATGGTAGCCATCGTCACCTTTCCAATGCAATATCGGGTATTGTGATGCATCGTAACTACGATGAAGTTCCGAACACGTTGCAATTGCTTATTTCTGCGATGAAGTACAGTATCACGGATGATTATCAGATGGCATACGATCAGAGCAATTTTGAACAATTGAACTGATGCGCTAAGCTGATGGAAAAACCTTTATAGCCCACGAATAAATTCTCGTCTTGTATTCGAAAAAATTGCACAACAATCCAATTCAGCATCGGGGTATGTATGTGAATACATACAAAATGTATGCAATTTTAAGTAGATGTTTGATTAGAATTTTTAAAACTATCGAATACTTTATAAACATGGGACAATCCTGTTGAAGTATTTACCTTAAACGTCGGTATGAAATTATCTCTAATAATTTTGGGCGCGCCAAAAGAATTGTGTTGTTGAATATGACTCAAAAAGTGCTTCGATGTTTAAGATGTCCTAAAAATAAATGAATTCAATGGTTCGGGTGGAGTTTCTAATGCTGGCAATCTCATTTTGCCATTAGCACAGCACATGCCGGACGTTTCACCTGGAAAGTTAGCCGCATCACAATGTGGACATATTGCGTCTATCACTCCAATGTATTCATAATCAATATGACTGTTGTAATTAAAAGCAGCTCACATCATTTCAGCCAAAACAGCACGACATATTCGTGATCGCCGTGTAAGTACAGGTACAGGGTCAACAGATCTTTTTCGTGCATTACCTTCATGTTGCGATGTATTAACTTGTGTGCGTTCATCTGCAGTCTGTGATCGTATTAGTAATGACACATCATTTGCATTACGCTTCGCCGACCTGTATTTGCTCGTTTGGCTCGTGGCATTTTTCTTCATATAAAAAAGAATAAATCAAATTAAAAACAAATTGCTACATTAATAGTGATGTATCAGTATTAATACATGTGCATATATGTGTTAATGTAAATATATATGTATACGCCAGTGGATGTAAAAATTTCATTAAATAATTCATTTTTAAATCGACGTTGTACAAAAGTGAGTACATATACATACATACATAGTACATTTGAACAATTCAAGACTCACCTTTACTCTTTAAAAATATGAACACAAAGCAATAATTTTCGTTGACAATTTCCTTTAATCGAAGCACGTCCAAAATGAATGACTGCGTGATTGACATAACAACATACTGGTACTGCCAACACTAAAAAAAGTTTCAATTTGACAGACAAGTCCGCATTAATAAAATAATCCGCCATTTATTAAATCCATATGATACAAAAAATGTGATAAATGAAGAACCAACTGATTTTGTGCAAGCTTCATATAAACCATCTACTAAAGACTCCGAACAAAGCCTAAACATTCGATTTAGATAGGTGAGTCTGTTCTTGAGTTATAAAATTACAACGAAAAGTGGCATTGATTTTTATATATTAGATAGATAACTGGACCTTTACCGTTACCTTCTGTTTATATATCCCAATAGAGAATGCATACTGCTTATATTTGGCAAAAGTGTCACCTTAGCATATCTTACCGCTGCATATCCGCAATAACCAAGGGCAACTAATTGCCAAATGTATTGTCATTTATGTTTGCAATATTTTTGTGTAAGCATTTGAGATAATAGCCAAATCTTTTGCGAAGTGTCGTCGCACAAATATTTTCAAGCTGATAAAACACCTGATAGGGGTTTTGGATCGTTTAAAAATATTATGACGATGACATAAATAATTGAGGAGAATGGAAAAATTAGAAAACCTACTTTTTTTTACAAATGTATTTTTGAAATACTTAAATGTCCATTTACCAATTTGCGGCTACAAAATTCAATAATAAAATATGTGAATACATACATATACAAGCAATTGACATTAATTCATTATCTAAAAATATAACATATTTACATATATCTACATATATTTGTGTATTTATTTATCGTTTTTCATTTGTTAATAAATTGATTCAGGGTGTGCGCCAAACGGTAAAAACTTTCAAAAGAATTGAATTTTGAGATACATAAGCATTGTATAAATCCATTTTATAATATAACATAATATTTCAACTTATATTGTTATTATTATATTGTTAATGTAATGGAAATGTAAATGAACCTTATTTTCTGTATATATATTTTCAAATTATATTTGTTAGAAAAATAGATTGTTTTTGAACTGTATATATTATATGGTTGAATAACGACCTCCTGGGGAACCAAACACCCAAAAAAGATCGTTAACGCACTTATATTGTAACCTCAGAGGTGGTGAGGAAAAACAATAAATATATAATAAACTTTTGTGTCGAAAATATTCTGGAAAGTTTTCATTAATATTCTCCACTACAAATACCTGATCACAAACAAGTTGTTTAACCAGAGAACTTAGAACAACGAGAAGGTGCAGGTTCGACAGCGAACAATTTGTAGGATTTTATCAAGGAGTTCACCTCACATGCACGAGAAACAAATAACATTTCTCGCTTTTATAACAGCGGTGAATCTGTACACATACGCTCTCTTAACATAACCAACCGACGAATATTGAAGAGAATATAATATGTGTGCCAAACTGGGAATATTGATTTTATTAGTAATAATTTAAACAAATTATGATATATTTCTTAAAATAATTCATGTACTTGACATCATTATGGAGTCACAAAAGTACAGAATTGTGTTTTGCCGTTGGCATTTCACATTCATGCTTCAATTTTTCTTTTGAAATGCATGTGTAAAAGTAATTATGTATATACAAACATGTATTCTTTCTATATTATTTTTAATAAAATTTTAAAAAATATATTGTTGCTCAAAAGTCTATTTTATTTCAATATTAATTTCAGTTGATTTTCCTATAGAAATTTGACTGGCGTAGAAGCAAATGTGCAACAGGACATATTATACATATATTATGTCGTTTGCACATTTGTAAGTATATATGTACACTCATTACCTCATCTGAAATCTCCGTTGACATGTTTTTTGCTTTTATGTCAAAGAGTCAATCTGTCGAAGGACTGACGCGACGACAAAGCGTCACAACATTATGTTGTTGGTAGAAAATCCGAGATGTGCCGAAAAATAAACGAACGCTCGGGGATTGCCATCACTTCCTTGCCGCTCTAACAGCTTTGCCCACAAATCATTGTAGGTATGTATGTTTTTTTATGAACATGCAAACAAATTGACGAAGATTTTTGCGAGCCACGGAAAAATATTTTAGAATTGTGAAATATTTTAAATCGACAAAAGCTTTGTTGCCACTTTTGTCATTTTTTTCTGTGATTTTTGTGTTTGCAGGGTAGTCACTTTTTCCTTCTAGAGGGAACATCAGAAAGATGTTCAACTTATGATTTCTAGTTTTTGCCATCGTCGCGAAAAGACGCTTGTAAACAAACGCATGCTCGGGGAGATGCGTAAGGCGTTTGCTTTTATGAATGAAACGACTTAGCTTTATAGATTTGTATATGCATTACTTATTTTGCGCGGTCATACGCATATTTGTACATACATACTTACATATAGAGCAGTGCGCTCACATGTATTTATTGATAAGTGATAATATATTATTATATTATATAATATAACATATTGATGTACATATGTACATACATAAATTAATAATTCTGTAACAATTGAAATTAAAAAATTATTAAAAAAGTAATATATATATATTTTTTTTGCATAATCTTTCGCATTTTATCATGCCTCATTTGCGCAAAAAAGGTCATATTTTATCAATTTTTATCATAAAAATCGTTTATATGGCAAAAAATAATCATGCATATGTGAAGTGGCATTTGTATTTTTTGTTTAAATTATTTAATTTTTCTCTTTATGTTGGGAGATACGCATTTTGTCAGAGAACGTTGTTATAAATTCTCATTTCTGTTAAATAACAGCAAATACTACAGAAAATGGTGAACTTCTTGATCCCAATTTTTCAGCTCTGTTAGCCGTCCAATCGAGAATCATACAAAATTCAATTTGCACCTTCTCGTTCTTCTAAGTTCTCTGGTTAAACTAAATTTGTTTTATTTACATCTCTGTGTCAAAAAACACACTTCTCTTCTTCTTGTTTTTCTTCTGTTACTTGTAGGATTATACAATGATAAATCTGCAAGTAACCAATCTTAAAATTTTCACTAAACACTCACAAAAATGACCCACTTGGTGCGAGTGCCTAAAAAATTCTACTACTAAAGTCGCACTTGGTACGGGTTGTCTATATATTTTGTGCAACCGTTTAAATCAAGTTGATTATTTCATCTTATATTGTTAACGTAATTAATATTCAAAAAGTGTACTTGATTTTTGTTTCCGGCGAATAAAGTATATGGGCCAATAAAACATAATGTATCACCTAGAGGACAACCTGATCGTTCATAATCACAATCATACACCAGCCTACCATAAACAGGAGCGTGGGCAATGGACCAAAAACTTTCAATTTTACATTTTACACTTTAGCGCCTAACCAGGGTGACTTAGAAGGATTAACCTGTTTGATTGTGGTAGATGCACTTGTGCACTTTACGTAGAGACGTCTTATTTGTGTTGAACAGAGGAGTGGCAATCGAAAACCCAAAAAATTCAAAATTCCTAGCAACTTCCGGTTTTTACATAAAAGTACATTGATTTAAAACCGTATATATTATATAGGTGAAACAGACCTCCTGGAGAACCGAACAACCAAAAAAGATTGGTAACACGCCTACGTTGCAACCTCAGAGGTGGTGAGGAACACCAAAAATATGTAATAAACTTTTGTTTCGAAAATATTTTAATTACAAATACCTTTTCACAAAAAAATTATTATAGTATATTTCTTTTATTAACACCTCTGTGTTAAAAATGGGCAGATTTCTATTAAGTGATCTTAACTGTGTAAAAAATTATTCTTTTGTTACTTGTAGGTTGTATTTCTATTTTCACTAAAGTTAAACTTTCTAATTTGCTTCTGAAGCTTAAAAAATGTCCGTTGATGTGACTTTTAACATCACACGCTTGCAAGAAATACATAGATTTCACAAACCGTTACGCAAATATTGTGTAAATATTTTTGATAATATTGAAAACATTTTATAATATTTTTATACAATAAATTACATTTTGGGCTAAAAAATAAATATAAAATTAATCTTTCAAAATTTTAATAATCGAAGAATATTTTAATATGTAATAAAAATATTCTTAAAGTTATAAATTTTAAAACATAACACACTCTAGCAGATTTCAGCCATTTGGACGTTTTAATAGTAGAATATAGCAGGTGTCCAATCAGTAGTAGAATATTTAGGAGCAACCCGTGCTTAATGTCTATTTTTTTCGAAAGCGTTAGTGAAAAACTTAAAATTGGTTACTTGTTTATATATACTGTAACGGATTTCTCGATAAATCATCTAACTTGTAACTCACTCTTGAGTTCGATCACTGGATTGTTAAATAAAAGTCCCCATTTTATGGCTATACACTTATCTTTATATTGATTTCCAACAACTTAACACATATTGCTCGTTATTCGATCGTAAAACTGCTTGCTTATGTCTCAATTGATCTTAACACTCTAATTATTTACTTATTTTTTATGCAGTATTTATTTTTCTTTGATATTAATTCAAGTTCAAAAACTAAAACAACATGAAGAGTCCAAAAAGTCCCAATCCTATTGCTATTTGAGACATCTAAATAAAAAACTATATAAATTCTTCGTTAACTCTGTTTAAATGATCTAAGCCTCAGTAACTAAACAAACCACTCTATTCGGTAAAAACTGGCGCACCCTACTAATACACACCACACCTGAGAACACCACCACACTCAGCAAGATGTCACCACACGACGACACCCCACACCGCCAAGCAACAAAAAGGATGGTCAATGGATTAGAGGGTCAACATTCGTTAGGACATTGCGCCGCGTAAACACATGTTCAATTCGAAAGCGATCCCGCGCTATTCCTTTTTTCGTTCACGTGTATTGACAATATTTTTATTAGAAAAGATTAGTGCAAAATCTTTTAAATTAAATACACCAATGCCAGACCACACACATGTTGATATCAGGGGGTCATTAAAAAAAACAGATAAAGAAAAAAATGAAAAAAATATATATAATTATAAAAAACTAGCAAACATAGCAAATACAATTAATTGGTCGCGGCATGCGAAATATGATCCAAATGAAGCGATAAACTTAGTGACGCAAGAAATACAAAACTGTCTTAAAAAGTCTGAAATTGTATTGACCAATAAAGGTAAAAAAAGAAAAAATTTACCACGAAAAAATTGGACTACGAAATCAATTGTAAAATCATGCGGAAAAAAGGAAGCATTATACAAACAGCTAAAATTAGATCCATTTAATGTAAGTTTAAGAAACAGATATAAAAATAAATCCAAAATATTGAATCGAATAATAAAAGACCGTAAAATCAATTACGAAAAAAAAAATATTGAACAAAATATTGAAAATTCTAGAAAATTATGGGAAATAATTAATGCTAAGATGGGTAAGAATATATCTAATGATAACAATATAAGTGAAACAAAAATGTGTAGCAATGAAATAATCAGGGATAAAAAGAAAATTGCAGACGTGATATATTCTCACTACTGCACTATGGGAAAAGAAATGAGTAAAAATATAAAAATTCCTAAAACCAAAACAATAAATTTACCTCAAATGAGTGCGAACTCAATCTTTATAAAACCAACTATAAAACCCTAAGTTTTGAAGATAGTTGATAATTTGAAAAACAAAAATGGTGGTATTGATAAGATAAGTGCCAAATCGATTAAGATAATATCTAGTCTAATAAGTGATTCGTTAGCAAGTATATTTAATAATTGCATAGATAAATCAATGGCTTAGTGCATCTGGCAGAAGTGATTCCTATTTTTAAATATGGTAGTAAACAAAATTTTTGAAAAAATATATAATTACTATTAAAACATGAACAATGATCTCTAAGACATAGAATCTAAAATGTTAATATTATTATATTTCGTTAATAAGTATATAGAGATAAGACTTGATCCTGTTAGAGTTTAACAGATGACTTAAGTCTATAATCTAAATAGAAATTATAACGACGTTGTTAAAAAAAATATTATTGTATTAAAAAATTTATGTACTGTTACGTATTAACAGGTTGATTATCCGTATTCAGTGGTTGATTGTTAAAATGTGATTTTTGGTCAAATAATCGGCCACAATCGTCGATCGATGAGACGGCGCATTATCGTGCAACAAACGCCAACTTCCATCTTCGCGATATTCGGGCCGAACACGTCGAATCGCCAAATGTTCGGTCAAAATGCGATAAATCGATGTTTCAATTTCAATGATGATTCCGGCTGATTTTTTATGAATTCACGCACAGTTTCAATGGAATTTTCGGTGATCACGGATTTTGGTTGGCCCACATGTTTATCGTCATTTATGTCCACACGACCACTTTGATAACGTTGAAACCACTCGTGTTTTCTTCTACGGGATAGGCAATCATCGCCATAAACTTGTTTCATCAATTGAAACGTTTCGGAAAAATTTTACCAATTTTAAAACAAAACTTAATGTTGGCTCTTTATTCGAAGCTCATTTTCGCACCGGTGACAAAAACATACTGACACTTAAAACGCAATAACTTACTGTTTCCTTTGGAACGCACCTTGTATTACTGTACTTTGTAATGTAATGTACTGTTACTCTGGTAAATAAATAAATAAATTTCATTCATAAACATTTCGCATGAATCAATTAGTATACATATTAACATGCATATGTTACATGTAGACAGATACAAGTATATAATACAAACATTACGCGTGTTTATTTTCGTTACAGAATTTCTTGATTCGGTCTCTGCGCTCAAAACCTGCGATAAAAGCTATGCAATAGCCTAATAATAATGTTACTAATATTATGACTCCGAATATTGAATAATTTATTCCCATTAATTAAATTTTTATTAAATTCCGCATTTTTATTTTCGATTATAAAAGTTGTATCTAAAATGTTATTATTTTTAAATCACCCTGCTGTCTCTTCAATTGACTTGTTCTGCTTAAGATACCCGAAAGATATGCCTAAAAGTATGCAAACATTTTACGCATATTTTGCATTCAAGGAAAGTTTTATCCGCAAATGATTTTAAAAATTTTACAATTCAACAAGTAAGGAAGGACTAAGTTCGGATGTAACCGAACATTTTATACTCTCGCAAAGTCAAATGGTATACTAGTTTGAGATTTTTTTTGTGGATTGACTGATATTTTCGGTAGAAGGTCAACTATAGGCACTGGGGTCCACATATTTAGTACTTACGGGCTTGATCAGTTTTGGTTCGATTTAGACAATTTTTGGTCACAAGGTGGCATACTTTAAACGTATTATTCACGCAAAGTTTTACCCCGATATAATCATTGTTGCTTGATATGCATAGTGGAAAGTGAAAGAATCTGATTTAATTGAAAATGGTGCTATATGCGACATAGGCGTGGTTGTAGTCCGATTTCGCACTATGCCATAATATGAAAAGAACGTTATGCACCGAATTTGGTTGCAATCGCGTAAGCAGATCCCAGGATATAGGTTCTCACCTAAAAGTGGGCTGTGCCACGCCCACTGTCTAATTTTGAACGCGGTTCCTATAAAGTCATCTCATACCATCCCAGAGATAAAATTTAATGTCCCTGGCGTGTTTAGTGCTTGATTTATCGCGCTTTTATTAGTTTTTAACAGTACCGTTATATGAGGAGTGGGTGGAGTTGCCACCCGATTTCAGCTATATTCACACTGTAGTTAGATGATCTAAAACATTTTCTTAGAGTGAATTTTGTTATTATAGCGTTAGTGGTTTAGGACATATGCATATTAAACTTATTATGGGCGGGACCACTCCCACTTAAAAAAAAAAAATTTAAGAGATGCCCCTCCCTAATGTGATCCTGTGTACCAAATAACAGTATTGTATCGTATTGTGGAGCTTAGTTATGACAACTAATTTGTTTTTGAATAATGGCGTTTTGTGGGCGTGGCAGTGGTCCGATTACGCCCATCTGCAATACCAACCGTCTCACGGTACCAAGTTTCATAAAGATATCTCAATTTTTACTCAAGTTAGAGCTTGCACGGATGGACGGACGGACAGACAGATTTTCGACGGATTTCAACTCGTCTCTTCATCCTGATCATTTATACATATATAACCCTATATATACTCGATTAGTTTTAGGTGATACAAACAACCGTTAAGTGAGCAAAACTATTATACTCTGTAGCAACAGGTTGCGAGAGTATAAAAATATTTTTCCATGGCTCGCAAAATCTGCGTCGATATATAAAATATATTTTGCATGAATCAATTAGTATACATATTTACAGACATATGTTGCATGTAAACAGATATAAGTTATACTTTTTTACATTTTTTTACATAAAAAAATATTTTTTTACGCGTGCCTGAGTTTATTGAGTCACAACTTTGGACTGATTACAATAATTTCTTAAACTTAAAATTAAACCTAATTGATTCAGCATTTGCACAGATGCACTTGTGGTGCCATTTGTCGGTTACCCGTGGGATACTGCTTACTGTGCAAGTCTCACCTGAAGCTTTAGTTTTTGGCAATAAAGCTTTGTAAGTTAATTCCAGCGTATGTGGCGTTAACTCCTCCCTTTAAAACATGCAGCGTGCTCGTTGGTAGGGAGTGATATGTGAACTGTTGAAGTGCTGGACCTTTTTACAGGTGTAGGTGGATTATCTTCTGGACAGTTCACATTGAATTTAATATGAGTTTTAGTTTTTCTATTTAAAATTGTATTTTTTATTAGGATTATTGTTACGATAATAAATGATATTAATGTTATCGCTGATCCTGTAAATAGGCTGACCTTGTATCTAGTCTTAATTTCTTTGATCTGTTGAATATTTGCTACATTTAGCTCTTTCAGATATTGTAATGAAAGTACTTCTTCAATGTTTCCTGTGGCATCTCTTGATTTTATTATTGCTGGTAATGGTTTTACAAATATTATATTTGATTTTTGTTTGTTAAATTTTTGTTTTCCACTGTTACGCTTGAATTGTCATATTTAATCAAAAATGTTCCATTTAATTTGACGATTTCATTGTCAATTCTTAGGGTTCCTCTATAGCTATTGATTAACAATACACCAGGTGAAATTTCTATCGTTTCTATGTGGTGATTGTTAGTTATGGTGCAATTGGATGTATAACCTTTGAGCAGATTTGGTATGCAATTACTTTCTGTAACTTCCTCGAAATTAATTTATTTACATAATATTAAATTATTTATATTCTTACAATATGATTTCATACCATATATTTTCTTATTACAAACAATAAAATCTTAATTAAATTGCTTTTTCCTTAAGTTAGACAGGTTTTATTCTTATTGATTTACATAGTTCATCGTTTGTAAAAGGAAATTTTATAATATAAATAATTGTTGACAAATTCGATGCTATTCTGACATCGCTAAATTCAATAGCTTCTACTAAGTTTAAATATGGTATATATTCTTTTTCAAATGTTTTTTAATTTCGTTGATTTCTTCATTTGACAACATAAATTAGTTTCCAATTCTGGCCTTGGCCCATTGGATAGAATAATCAAAATTAGTTAATTCGTCTTTTAAAAATTTTAATTTTATTTTCTGTAGGATTACGATGCGCTCTATTATGTTCATTACTAATTTCGGTTTCTTGGTCAGACTCACTTAAAATGTCTTTTATGAATTTTCGGGTATAACGTACCTTGTAATTACTAAAATGAACTTGATAAATGGTTTGGATTTTACCTAAAATGGACCCTGTCTTCAGTTTTTATACAATTCGTTACGGATGGAAAATCTGTAAAATCTAGTTCAACTATTGTATGTCTATGATAGGTAGGAAAAATTATTTGGAATTGATATGATGAAGCTTCTCCTAAGGAAATGAAAATTTGGTTCTTAAAAACGTTAATTGGTGCGTCGCTGTAAGGTATTAATGTCTGTGAGGAGCTTTCATCGCTATGCTGTGTTGCTGTCATAGAGTTTATTTGTTGAAGTGGTCTAGATAATGCATCCGCTACCAGTTTTGTATTTAATTTCGTAGTTATATTCTTCTAGTATCGATTTCCATCTCTTTAATTTACTATTGGTATTTCTATTGCTAAGTTCATAAGTCAAAGGTTGATGGTCTGTGAAGATTTTTACATTGCTTGGACCATAAAGATAATTTTTAAAGGTTTTTAAAGCCCATACGATGGCTAAGAGTTCTTTTTCGTTTGTAGCATAGTTGTCTTCTGCCTTTGTCAGTGTCCTTGAGATAAATGTTATCGGTTTATTGTCTTGTTCAAGTACTGCTCCTATTGCGTAATCTGAAGCGTCTGTAGTTAAATGAAATTCTTTCTCGAAGTCAGGATATTGTAGCATAACATCAGCGGAAATGAGAGAGTTTTTTAATTTATTGAATGCATTAATGGTGTCTTGATTAAGAGTGATTTTGATTTTTGATTAAAGATTTTTGGACATGCGTCCCTCCTCCCCTCTTAAAAGTATTGTTAAGGGTTTGGCAAGTTTTGCATAGTATTTTATAAATCTACGATAATGACCGGAAAGTCCTAAGGATGATCTAAGCTCTTTTATGGTTTGCGGTCTTTAAAATTCTAAAATGGATTTGAGTTTTGAAGGGTTTGTCTTTATTCCGTTTTGAGAAATAATGAATCCTAGAAACTCTATTTCTGTTTTTAAGAATTCACATTTGTCAATTTGGATTTTCATATTAGCTTTTTCTCAAGTGTGGAAAATTGTATTAATATTTTCTAAATGTGATTTTTCATCTTAGCCGAAAATGATAATGTCGTCTATATAGACAAAGCATATTTTTCCGAATTACTCTCTGAGTATGTCATCTAATGCTCTTTGAAAAATTTATGGTGCGTTTTTTAAGCCAAAAGGTTATCTAGTAAATTCGGATTTACCATTATTAACTGAAAATGGTGCCTTTGCAACGTCAGATTCGACTAATGGAATCTGGTGAAAGCCACTTTTTAAGTCAAGAACTGTAAAGAATTTGTCTTTGCCTAATTGCGAAAGAACTTCGTTTATATCTGGGATAGGATAACGATCGGCTAACATAATTGAATTTAATTTACGGTAATCAATCAACATTCTGTATTTTTTTGTGCCAGATGTATCATTTTTTTTCGGTACTATCCAGATTGGAGAATTATACAGGGATCGAGAAGGTCTTATTATACCGTCATCGAGTAATTTTGCTATTTGTTTTTCCACTTCGTCTTTGAGTGACATGGGATATGGGTAGTATCTAGAATATATTGGGTCTTGTGAGGTAGTTTTTATTTTATTTTTACTACAGTGGTGTATGCTAGCTTTTCCTCTGGTTCGGAAAAATGTTTTCGGATGTAAGGTGGTCTGTTCTAATTTCGATATTGTTGACTAATTTGGTTGTTTGTTGTTTGATTGCAATTTTAATTTTATTTTTTATTAGCATGTCATTTCTTGAGGTAAAAATTATTGTGTCTAATTGTTTCAAACTGTCTGGCTTTCGCCAATTATGATACAAGCGAAAATCTTGATACAAGAATTATGGCTAGACAGAACCGACTGGGACGAACAAGTGAAACCTCTTCGCTTAGAAAAATGGTCCCAGTTCGCAAACAATCTGGAAGACATTTCCAAGATACAAATCCAACGATGGGTAAACTATTTCCCCGAACACAAAGTCGAAATTCACGGCTTCTGTGATGCCTCGGAGAAGGCATACTGTGCCACTATCTATGTGCGCACACAAAGCGATACTGCGACCACAAGCCACTTATTAGTAGCAAAAGCAAAGGTGGCTCCTTTAAAAACGCTAAGTCTACGTCGACTTGAGCTGTGTGTAAACATGAAGAAACATAGATTGTATCTCTGGTCCGATTCTGAAATTGTTCTAGCCTGGTTGGAAAAGCCACCACATGCATGGAAGACGTACATTGCTAATCGAACGTCTCAAATATTTGACTTAGTGGGATCAGCCACTTGGCGACATGTAGCCAGTGCTGACAATCCTGCTGATCTAGGTACAAGAGGATGCAAACCCCTGCATCTTGCCACCACCCCCCTTTGGTGGAATGGCCCCCGATGGTTAACAGAATCTCCAGATTCTTGGCCACAATCGCCCATGCGCAATATAATAGCCCCATAAAGTCGAAAAATCGACTCCTTTCACACAGCAGTGGAGGATACTGACATCCTTGAGCGATTTTCATCGTTCTCCCGATCTGAGGGCTCGGGAGAGCCCTTCTTCTCCGATTCTAGATAATTCTGAATCGGTATTAGAAATCAAAAAAGACAATCTTGACAATTTTTGGTCACGTCTCCAAGCTGCATATGACGCAATTGTAGAATCTGACGACTCAGATCTACCAGAAAATTTCAAATCTTCGGCTTACGCAAAATACGAGAACTGCTTAGACCAATTCGAAGAAACTAAAGCAATGATTTTCGATCAACTTAAGCTAATAAAAGCAATTGTACCTACTCCAAATCAGCGAGTAGAGCTGCCACAAGTACAAAGTCATGAGGCAAGTTCAGGCATCCATCTCAAGGTGCCCACATGTGATACAGAATTATTTCATGGTGGTTATGAACAATGGCCGTCTTTCCAGGACATGTTTACAGCCGTTTACATAAACCACCCAAAATTAACAAATGCGCAAAAATTTTATCACCTCCGATACAAAACAAAAGGTCAAGCGGGCGTCATAGTCAAACAGTTCGCACTAAATGACGATAATTTCAATTTGGCTTGGGAAGCTCTTAAATCTAGATATGAAAATGAGAGAATATTGGTCGATAAGCAAGTAACGATACTAATGAACGTGCCTAAGATTCAAAAGAAAACAAGTGAAGAGTTTATAAAGCTGCAATCCACTGTTTCTAATTGCTTGGCGGTTCTATCGACACAAAATATTCCCACAGACATCTGGGACCCAATACTAGTAAATATATGCACCGCCGCTTTACCAGAAAAATCGTTACTTTTGTGGGAGCAATCGCTCTCGTCTCGAAAAAAATGCCCAACGTGGCAACAAATGAAAGACTTTTTAATAACCCAATACGAAATAGCAGAAAGGGTAGAAAAAAAAACGGTCAGAACGAAAACCGTTCAACACGACCTATATAGAAGCTTCCACAGACCCCAAGCCAGTAGCAACAACAATTTAAATAGAAGCTTCTTCAGAAATCAAACGATCACATCCGAACAGTACAAACAAACGTCATGCGAACTATGTACAGGAGGGCATAAGCTCAAATCTTGAGAGAGATTCAAAAACTGGAATATTATCGACCAAAACAATTTTGTAAAAACAAAAAGACTTTGTACAAATTGCCTATCACATGCGCATACACTTAAAGAGTGCGGAAGCAAATTTAATTGCGTTTATTGTTATAAACGACATCATTCAATGCTGCATTACAACACATTTTCCAGCTCACCCCCAAACAGCGCAAATGTGAAAAGAGCCAGGGGTTTAGTTGCAACAGCAAATCCCGAAGTTCGAAATCCCGATAATTGCCAAGAAGCACCATGCTGCTCAAAGGCATTAATAACTCAAACACTACACAGCGAAAACCAAAGTAGGGTACTACAAGTACTACCCACAGCAGTCGTCTCCAGCGAACACCGAGGAGAACTGTTTAAACTTAGGGCCTTAATAGACCAAGGATCACAACGATCTTTCATAGCGTCTAGGGCTCAAATTTGGCTACAACTGCCAACAAAACTAGCCAATTTTGAAATCACGGGAATGGGCGGAAGAGTAGTCCAAAACTTAAATAAAATCTGCCCCATTGCCTTAATTTCCCCCCAAGCGGATAAGCACATACAAGCAGAAGCTATAGTCTTACCGCAACTTACAAATATGCTTCCAAGCTATCACATAAATATCAAGCATTGGCAAAAGGTTTCACACCTAAAGCTATCAGATCCCAACTGCAACACTCCCGCTCAAATAGACCTTCTATTAGGCAGCGATCTCATACCACAGATAATACTCGAAGGTATTGAGAAAATTTCAAATACACTTCTGGCACAAAATACTATTTTTGGGTGAATCCTGAGTGGACTAGTTTCGGAACCAGTTACCACCATGACCACTCAGGTTGAGGAAATCTCAAACGAATACCTCAATTCACAATTAAAGAAATTTTGGGAGTTAGAAGAGCTCCCCCCCATATCAATCACAACCCCTGAAGATCAGTATTGTGAAGACTTTTACAAAGCAACAACTACTAGATCAGATAATGGTCGGTATGTCGTACGACTACCACTAAAACAACAATTTCCTAACACACTCGCCTTAGGTCACTCTCGCCCCTCTGCAATACAGCAGTTTTTAAGTATGGAAAAGAACTTACTTAAAAAAGGTGAGCTTAAGCCAGAATACGATGGCGTGTTAGAAGAATACCTCCATTTAGACCACATGGAGGAAGTAAGCCCATGCGAAAAAACCATAAATGGCAAATATTACTCATATTACTTGCCTCATCACGCAGTAGTAAAGCCAGACAAAAAAACAACGTAAGTAAGAGTTGTCTTTAATGCATCAAGATCTACTAGCTCGGGGAATTCCCTAAATGATATACTATTAACGGGACCCACCCTCCAACCAGATTTAATGCTACTAATTTTAAATTGGCGTATATTCAAATACGTATTTAATGGAGACGTCGAAAAAATGTATAGACAAATAGTCGTACATAAAGATGATCAAGATATTCAGCGAATTAATTTCCGAAAATCTCCCAATAGTCCACTCCGCGACTATAAATTGAAAACAGTTACCTTTGGCGTCAACTGTGCTCCATATTTAGCCATTCGAACACTGCACGAATTGGCAGAAAACACCAAGTCAGAATTTCCTCTGGCAACCCAGGTGTTAAAACACAAACGTATGTAGACGATATCCTGTCTGGAAGTCACAGTCTTCCAAAAGCATACGAGTCACTAGCACAAGTGACACAAGCCCTCAAAACCGCAGGATTTCCGTTAAAAAAGATAACGGCGAACCACCCTAATATCCTAAAGGATATACCTAAAGAAAATCTGTTGGACACTAATTTCCTTAAATTCGAAAAGGAAAGTACAACAAAAACTCTGGGGATCCAATGGAACACGATATCTGACCAGTTTTCATACACTAGAGAGTCAATATCAGCATTATCTGCCATAACAAAACGCCAAATTTTATGCTCTGTGGCAAAACTTTTCGACCCCGCAGGATGGCTTTCGCCAATTATGATACAAGCGAAAATCTTGATACAAGAATTATGGCTAGACGGAACCGTTGAGACGAACAAGTGAAACCTCTTCGCTTAGAAAAATGGTCCCAGTTCGCAAACAATCTGGAAGACATTTCCCAGATACAAATCCCACGATGGGTAAACTATTTCCCCGAACACAAAGTCGAAATACACGGCTTCTGTGATGCCTCGGAGAAGGCATACTGTGCCACTATCTATGTGCCACAAGCCACTTATAAGTAGCAAAAGCAAAGGTGGCTCCTTTAAAAACGCTAAGTCTACCTCGACTTGAGCTGTGTGGCGCGCTACTACTCGAAAAATTAGCTTCCATGCTGCAGACCCATTTAAACATGAAGAAACATAGATTGTATCTCTGGTCCGAATCTGAAATTGTTCTAGCCTGGTTGGAAAAACCACCACATGCATGGAAGACGTACATTGTTAATCGAACGTCTCAAATACTTGACCTAGTGGGATCAGCCACTTGGCGACATGTAGCCAGTGTTGACAATCCTGCTGATCTAGGTACAAGAGGATGCAAACCAGTGCATTTTGCCACCACCACCCTCTGATGGAATGGCCCCCGGTGGTTAACAGAATCTCCCGATTCTTGGCCACAATCGCCCATGCGCAATATAATAGCCCCAGAAAGTCGAAAAATCGACACAGCAGTGGAGGATACTGACATCCTTGAGCGATTTTCATCGTTCTCCCGAGCCCTCAGAGTAATCGTCGATATGTTAAAGTTCATAGAGCGACTTAAAATTAAAATTAAGGGAGTTCCCTCAGAGTACCCCTAATGCGATACATTGACGCACCTAGAATTGCAAAAGGCAAAGGTCACTCTAATCGCATCAACTCAAAAGCGCTACGTCAGCCGCGATATAACACTATTAAGAGAATCAAAACCCATTGACAAAAGGAGTTCACTCTTAGTTCTTAACCCATTCCTCGACACGAAAGGTCTGCTTCGTGCGAATGGTCGGCTTGCCATCCTCTAATCATACCAGAGAAATCTCGACTTGCCACTTTACTCCTCAATTATATCCACTTACTTATGCTCCACGCAGAACATCACCTAATGCAACATATAGTCCGTCAAGAGTTCTATATTCCCCGACTTAAGCAATAAATAATTGTTTCTTTGCACACTCACCTTTTTTCCACTTGTTTGCACTGTTAAGTCACCAAAAAAAACCAAACGGACACGGTCGGCACGGCTGATATATATAAAAAATACGGGCGGAAAAGGGCGGAAAAGATTTACGTCTCGATCGCTCGAATTGTTAACGAAAAAGAGCTCATCTGGTCCTCTGTTAGTCCCTTTTGAGTGTTGGATTGTGTAGAGTTGTGGTGTGATGTGATGTATATGTGTGGGTGGTCTGAGTGGTGTGATGTCTGTTGTGGATCGTGTTGATGTGGTGTGTTGGTGGTGGTGTGGTTTAGTATTTCGTCTCTGAGTCCAAAAAGATTGACAAAGGTATGGTGGGTTATTTTTATATTTCCGCCTACTGAGTTGGCATAAAAAATTTCGTTATTGGGAATAGGATTATTAATAAGTTGTGGTTGAGTATAATTTTTATTTGACCCTGTATCTATTAGGAATTTTAAAATTTCTCCGTTACTATCTTTGCACCGAAAGTAAGGTAAAGTAGAATTCGTTAGCCTAAAAAATGGATATCTGAAAATTCTATTGTCTCCCTGTCTGTCATGTCGTCTTGAGAAGAATATTGGTTATAATAATCTTCCCATGATTGTTCTGTATGGTTTCTGTATCATTTGTTGTTGAGTGTCGCTTAAAGTATTGTCTGCGAGTTCTATGTGATTTTTCCTGTGTTGTTTAAATGGTTGGTATATTTGATTTGATGGTGGAATCGGTCGTTTTCCTCCAAATGCGTTATTCTTCGGTCTGTTCATGTAATTAATATTTCTAGTTGTTTGAGATTCGTCTATTTCCATCGGAATTGGTGGTTTCGGTTGCGTAGGTCTTGGCGGTGGATAATTAAATTGATTTGGCATTATTAATTGTCTCGAAGAATAAGCAAACATGTTTTTGTATTGGGAATTGACAAAATTATTTTGATATTTAGGATATTGGGGGTTTTGGTATAGCATATTTCTGAATGCTGCTGGTTATACTAAATTCTGTACGCGATGGATTGGTTGATGAATGTATGCAACATTCGGATAAAAAGGTTGCTTTTGATATTTTTGTTTTCTTGATGGAAGTGGGGGTGATATTGGTTTTCGTGTATAGGTTGGTTGTTGAAAGCGTACTGTGTTTATGAAATATTTGATTTTGTAGTTTCATGCATAACTGAAGTGCTTGAGGTAGGTCAATTGGTTTATTCCTAGTAATTTTGGAAGTTCGCCATTCAAACCTCTCACAAAAGTGTCTAATGCTTTATCGCGGTAAGTTTTAGTTAATATATTTAAAGATTCTTGACCTATGTCAAGACAGGCAATTTTAGGGAAAGGTGGGAAAATACTTCGTGATAAAATTCGTTAATAGATTAATTTCCTTGGAAAAGGGAAAACATTTGGTACTCCAACGTACTGATGTCTCTTGGGTCTGCGTAATGTGTATTAAGGCATTTCGAAATTGCTTCCCAATTGATCGGCGTTCCCTGTTATTTTATTTCTTTTGACATTCAAAATGCCAAAATAACGAGGTGTGCCTTTTTCGGATTCATATAATCTCAAAAATCTCTCTAGACTTTTTTTCCAAGATGCGAATTCTTTCGGATCGCCAGAAAAATCTTTTAAACACCTAACAACGTCTGGTACTCTGTCAAGTCCTGATAGGTTTCCTGCACATCTTGGGTCAATTATTTGGTCTCTTACTATTTCCCTTCTTGATTGAATAATATTCTGAATAAGAGCTGGGGCGTCTGTCGAAATAACCTGAGTTACGATATTTCATATGATGTTGGATAGTTCTGCGGCAACTTGAGGATTGGATGGTGGTGGTATATTGGTATTTAGGACTGGAGGCCTAATTATGGATTCGGGATTACTCGTTTTGTGGAATTAAATAAAAAATTATATTAAAATGTTGATGGAAAATAAAGTTGAATATAATGTATATATAATATATATATTATTATGTTAATTTTAGCAATCTCTGGAGGCTCCCGTTTAGGTGAATCGCAGAGTTGTTTCTGTATTATAAAGCCGGAGGGTCCCTCTTAAAGGTTGTGTATCGCAACTTTTAGGATTTAGTATTATATTGGCTGTACAAGCCTTTGTTTTATTATATTGTATAATTTTGATTATCCATCTCTAGAGGGTCCCGTTTAGGTGAATCGCAAAGTTGTTTTTGTATTATAAAACCGGAGGGCCCCCTTTCAAGGTGGTAAATCGCGACTTTTAATTTATAGTTTTTTATTGGCTGTACAAGCATTTGTTTTATTTGGATTAATTATTTAAATATTTTTTTATTAAATATCTTAAATCTACACTTCTTTTATCCGCTTTTTTTATCTTTCTTCTTTTATTTTTTCCTTTTTTATTTCAAAAACAATTTTTCTTTTCTTAGATATCTTTGTTTTTCTTTTGTTATCTCCACTTTCATTTTTCACTTCTTCACTTTTAACAACGACTTTTCTTTAATTTTAATTATTTCTATAAGATATCTTAACTCTATGCTTACGTAATAATCCCACGACGCATATTGAATACTCCTGTTTGCTACTCGCTACTAAGGTTCTTTGTCACGCACTCTTCGTGGGTGCGGGTCTTCTTCCACCGAAGCTATCTCTTGTGGTGTCGTGGTGTCTAAATCCGGATCGCTACTTGCTTCTTAAGGACCTTTAAACTCTTCTTGAGGTTTATTTTTTATGCATTTGAGAACGCGATTGGCACGTTGGGCGCCAGTTATACTTTTTTAAATTTTTTTACATAAAAAAATATTTGTTTACGCGCGCGAAGACGCGAGTTTATTGAGTCACAACTTTAGACTGATTACAAAAATTTCTTAAACTTAAAATGAAACCTAAGTCACGTTGCCGCTGTCCTCAAAGGTGTTGTAGATTCAGTATTTGCACAGATGCACGTGTGGTGTCATTTGTCGGTTACCCGTCGAATACTGCTTACTGTGCAAGCCTCACGCAATAAAGCTTTGTAAGGTAATTCCAGCGTATGTGGCGTTAACTTATACAAACATTACGCGTGTTTATTTTCGTTACGAATCGGTCACCGCGCTCAAAGCCCGCGATAAAAGCTATGCAATAGCTTAATAATAATGTTACTAATATTATGATTCCGAATATTGAAACATTTTTTTTATTACTTAAGTTTTTATTAAATTCCACATTTTTATTTGCCATTAAAAAAATTGTCTCTTAAATATTATAAACTATCGTCACCAAGTCACATCTGCTCTACTGATGAGGTCTACCAGTGCTACTGTATAAACAAACTGTCTTCTCGTCGACAGGTCGCTGACCTCTGCTTTTTCTACAAAGTAGTCAATAACATCACTGATGCTCATAAGATCCTAAACAGTTTTGAACTCGCCCCTGCTGGTCTTACCCTGGGGCGAAATAGATTACTAAAAACATCGAAATCCAAGAAAAATTATGTTATCCATGGTCCTCAGAATAGACTGGCTAATTTAGTAAATTCACTTCAAGGTGAAATTGATTTCTATGGAGGAACATACGCTGCTTTTACCGAAAACTCCAAGAGACACCTGCTCGTCTGAATTACATCTAAATCAAGTCTGGATTACATATTTACTTACAATTATTTAAATATTTTCCAGATATTACACTAATATATCCTAGCCACTTTTGTATAATACTTTAATTCTTTATTATATCTATGTATATTGCCGATTGGCGTTTAAATAAATAAATAAATAAATTATTATTTCTAAATCACCCAGCTGTCTCTTAAATTGATTTGTTCCGCTTGAGATATGCGAAATACGATACGCCTAAAAGTATGCAAACACTGAGCGCATTAGATTCATTTCCGTTACGGAATTTTTTGATTCAGTCTCCGAGCTCAAAACCTGCGATAGAAGCTATGCAATAGCTTCATAGTTACACATATTTTGTTGTTTTATTCATATTGTAATTAGCAACGAAAATTATTTTCTTTAAAATTTATAGAGTAGATATTGTAGTTGCGTATATTTTCACAATTTCATTCCAACTGAATAGTTACCTATTAGCATAAGATTGGCAATATGAACCCTGCAAAACAAGTATCGGTAAGCCATTACATAATTTGGAATTGTTCACTTGTACATCCCGATATTGGGATTAAAAATTAAATTTTAATTTTTTTATCCCGATGTTGGCACAAAAATTTATTTTTAATTTTAATTTTTTAATCCCGATGTTCAGATTAAAAATTAAATGTTATTTTTTAATCCAAGACTTTTGAAATTAAAAGTTTAAAGTATTACTTTTTGATTTGAATGAACGCAAAGAAATATAATATAAATTCTAAAGCAAATTCCTATTTTAATTTTTAATTATATGCTTGCGATTAAAATGTTTTGTTTTCAACCCCGTAGTGAGGATTAGAAACAAATTTAAAATTACAAATAAATGTTCTATCAGGTTTTTGGTTTACATATTTTTTTTAATCCGGTATGCGGGAAAAATTTTTTTTTACTATTTTTAAGCTTGTATTTGGGACTAGAGGAGGTAGTCTAGCTAAGGTCTGACTTCATAGTTGTTTATAGTTGGGTGTTCGTTGCTTCTCAGTAGCACAGCACAGGCCAGGGGTACAAAAAAAGGCTGGATCAAGGTATCATGCGACACGTCCCGAGAAACAGCCGAGCTTGGACCCTTAAAGCCCAGTCTCGAAAGTAGCTTACAGAAAACCTCCGAAATAAGAAAGCCTCATGTGAGTAGCGGAGGTTATGTGCAACGGATCTGCCTTTTCCTGCACTCGTGAGTCCAAAATATGAGTTCACAAATAATAAAACGCCAAAGGAGTCCGGATCTAGTTGTTCCGTAAAGAAGGCAGAGTTTTCAACGAGCTCTAGGACTACCAGCAAGATGGCAAAAGCTAAACTTGGTCTAGGTCCAAAGGTTAGAACTAGCACTGAAGTTGCAACTAAGTCCAGCTCCTTGTAACCAGAGTCTGGCTACAAAGCAGGAAGGGAAAGGAGATGCTAAAAGTGAGAGTGCTGAAACTACATCTGCCGAAAAAGTCCTATGTGTTAGGTCGATGACCAAGAAAAACAAGCAACCGCCAACCAATAAGGAGCTTATTAAGTTGTTCCATAAATTGTTGAAAGCAGTTCTGCCAAATTTCAAAATTGAGGCGCTAACAGCGGCGGCCAGAAGACAGAGGTAAGGGCAGAGATCAAGCTGTCATAAATATAAGAAATAAAAGAATTTAACACCCACTAAATCGTTTACTCGTGTGGCCCGAAACCGCATTATCATTGGAGCCCTCAATGGGGGGATCGCAGATGATAAATTCCTAGCGCCCAATGGAAATGGTTACAAGCTGCGCTGACAAAAGTGTAGTTGGAAGTTCACTCTCACAGCCGGAGCAGACAATGCAACTCATTACAGCCTGTAATCTAAATTTGCCAACGAAATTCGTAAAAGTTTTCGAGAACCCCACAGCAGAATCTGGCGTGGAGAGTAAATGGGCCACGTTGCAGATCTTGCTGTTATTAATAAAGGAATCCATCAAACCACGGGCGAAAAGTGCGGGCGTATTGGTTATGGATTCACGACGGCAGCTGATAAAAAAGTTGGTACAGGGCTGTGAGGAATTCAAGTGCACGCTAATACTTGGATACGATTCAAACACACACCACACAATGTGGGGCAGCACAGACATCAACGAAAGAGGTGTTTTGCTTCTTAACTAATTACTAGGTTGTACGCTTTTGTTATGGAGCATAGGTAATACAGGAAGTATTAGATATAACACTCATGTCGGGACAACTATTAGCTTAGGTGACCCAATGGAAGGTTCTTGAAGAGCACTGCTTTTCGACTCAGCGCAGAAGAAAGATAACTCAACTATCCCAAGTAGAGTAGAATTGGGACAGTAATTACAACCTGCTAAGGTCATATAAGATATCAAGGAGCAAAAAGAAATTCTTGGAAATCTTTCTGTAATGATATGATGAAGTCCCCCGCCTAAATAAAATAATAACACAGTCTTTACATAACATTGGTTAACTTCAGATCGTAGTTGGACAGTTTCCAGTGATGAGTCATTGCGCCTACTAACGGATACCCACATCTCTGGCAACTCAAACACCCTCGACCCGAAAGGAGAGATAGATCCCATTCCCATTAGAAATTGTTTCAGAAAATAATGTATGCTCTGCAACAAACAGTTTCAAGTCCGACAAATCGTCAGGATCTGACGGTATACTCCCTACCTAATTGCAGCAATCCTTCAGCCACACAAAAAAAACTGACGTGTTCACTAACGAAGTGGCCCAGAGGACAATACATATTTATTTCATATTTTTTAAAATTTTGTATGTCCCAATTCTCATAAGAAACAATTGTATTAAATTCACATATGGTGCAAAATGTTGGTTGAATAACTAATTTAATTAGTTAGATATTATATTAAAAATTTACAATGGCGGCGTCACTTAAAACGACCCTGTGAAGCTCAATGTGTCGAAGGATTGGCGGTTACTTGTGCGACCACAAAGCGTTCCAACATTACGTTGTTGGTAGAAAATCCGAGCTGTGGCGAACCGCTCTAACAGCTTTACCTGCTAATCAACGTAAATATGTATGACCATGCAAATATTTTAAATCTAAAACCTTCTACCCCGTCGAGTCGGTTGACTCGAAATCCTCCTTATTTAAATATAGACGGTTTCTGAACAGCTCGTTTCATGTATGCCCTAGCAGTTCTCGTACTGTTCTGACTCGCCCCAAGCATCAGTGAGTGGGATGCAGGTGGTCCTGTTTGACTTAAACGATATTGTTTCCCCTTATATTCCGCGTGCGTCGGTGCTTATTCTTTCCAAAATCCGTGTTGAATTTGACGAAACCATTGCCATTGCTTCAGGTGGTTGCTAGGAACAACGTGGTGACCCAATCAGGAATCACCCGGCATAAAATCAAGTTTCTCTTTAAGATCGTCGTAGAGTGCAGTAATGGGACGAAAATTGAGACAAGCTTCTATTCTTAAGGCCAGTGTCTGCACGCAGCGCCGCAACGCAGTCAAGTGATGCTTGGTAGATTTACCAGTAGAATCTCAGAGACCACCTTGATGTGGAGCAATGGTGTTAAATTGCCAATGTGTGCCCGAAATAGCTAACAAGCGATGATAATTCTCACCCTGCCAAGCGAAAACATTGTCACTATTTAAATGTCGATAGGAACCACGGCTGACGAAACGAGCAAAACCGTCTAAAAGGGCCTGAACCGATGCTGTTGACCATACATACGATTCATGCGAGATTTTTATGAGCGTCTGAGAGCATTACGTGCCGATTCGCAGTTTGAAAGAGCCACAGTAATAGACACTAGGTAAGGAAGCCATTTGCTGCTTCAGGACTTACCTCTATGACAACGGCATACAACGCAGTTATGTATAGAACTGTTGAATGCTTTCCTGGATTCAAAATACAAAAGGTATCGACGGTATGTCGAAGGTGTCAACGCTTCCTTAACCAACGCAGAATAATGGTCATTGTACCCAACAGTCGAGTGATACCACTGAACCATTTAGTTAACAAAACAACCTGTCTGTGTGGACGACGAGTATATAACTAATGAAAAATGACTACAATTAATTTGTTCATATTTTGGTTTTCGTCGACGAAGACATCTGATTCAACCTTACTGAGAGGAACATTACTATTTTAAAAATATAACATCTCTGTCTTCTTAGGTTCATGCCACCAAAGTGGATGTACTAATAACTCTTTGGCTGTGATGCCTTTACTGGCACAATCAGATGGGCGGAATGTGACGCCATCGAGCGGGGGAGTCAGCTTCTGTATGCTGCGAATCCGATTTGTTATGAATGGTTTTGGAGTTGCTGGATTATTCCTCAGCCAACACACCCCGATCGCTGAGTCCGACCACAGGTTGCAGGGAACGTTAACTAATCTTAAATAATCCCGCCCGTTTTGGAATTTCTCAGAAAAAAGTAGCACTGCCGTAAGTTTCACGCATGGTTTGCCATCTGAATTCTAAAAACTGTCAAAATCGGATCATAACTTTTTAAACCCCAAATATCGGATATGTGAACCACAGTGTAAATGGTTGACTTTTTATCCTAAATATTCGCCAATTTTTCTGGGATAAAATGGGTATGGGCGGATAGAGGAAATCCTTCAGATCATGAATATATATAGATATAGTCGCGGCAAACTCATAATTTTCAAGATATTTACGTTTAAAGTTGAAAATTGCAACTATTTAAAGTACGTATTTTCTTGATTTAAAATGAATTATACTCTTATATTTTTCACTTTTATATCCACTAACACTTCACTAATTCGTTTTTAGACATTTATTTTATATTAAACGATGGAAAAATAGCTTTATTTCAATATTTAAATTATTCTTCAATTTCATTAGTTTTGACAATAACAAAAAGGTTGTAAATGTCAAATAACAAGTGTTGCCATACTAACATATTTTTCAAACGAAGAAAAATAGAAAAAAGGAGAGATTAAAGCGATAAGGAAAGAAGATTAGAGAGAGCTAAACATTTTCTTGTGAAAAAAAAAAATACTGAAGAAATGTAACAGTCACAATTTCTTTTGCGCCGCGGTCTGATGGTATGGACGAATATCGAAGATCGTCCAATTCCTTTGTTGTTGTTGTAACGATTACCTGGTCCCCGTGTGGGTGATAAATTCCAGATTCGTTGTCGTTGAGGTCATCTAACGGGAGACCCAGGAAACGAGCTGTTTCGACGGGGTCGGACCATAGCTAGAAGAGTGTTAGATGAGTGGGGTTTGTTGGGCATGCAAAGAGGTGGATAGTGTCATGCGGAGACTCATTGCACGCAGGACATGCGTTTGGTATGTCGGGGTCTATTCTGGATAAGTAGGAGTTTAACCTGCTACAGTATCCATTTCCTTTCGGCAATGGCGGCCTTCGTCCGCGCTTCAAAAAATAACCGTGGTCGGTCCAAAACCGGCGTGTTCATAATTCAATCGCGTCAAATTCCTATCTGCTCTGGCGGCCGCGATTCAAAAAAATAACCCTGGCCGGTCCAAACCGAGGGGTTCACAATTCAATCGCGTCAAACTCCGGGGAAACTTTAGTACAATATACCATCCCACGATCTCAGCGTTAAGAGGGGATGGTTGGATAGAGGAGATTCTCCAGATCACGAATATACATATCAAGATATATCAGTGGGAAATTTATAGTTTTCGAGATATTTACGTTTAAAGTTGAAATTTTCAAATATTTAAGGTACGTATTTTTTCGATTTGATTCAATTATTCACTAACACTTCACTAATTCGTTTTAAACATTTATATTATATTATATGATGCAAAAATAGCTTTAATTCGATATTCAAATCATTCTTCAATTCTATCAATTTTGACAAAAACAAAAGGGTTGTTAAAGTCAAATAACCAGTGTTACCTTATCGAAATCTTTTGTAAATGAACTGAAAGAAATGAAAACAGATTTTTATTCAAATAGAAGAATCCCGAACCTAGAAAAATAGTATAGTAAGAATAATTGGGCGATTGTTCTGCGAAATCTAAATATTATTATTAATATATATTTAAAAAAAAAATGTTTAAGTATAATAACTTACCTTTGGAATTGCTCATTTACTCATTTTTAATCAAAAATTTAATAATAACGATTTGAAGAAATCTTTTAACACAATTCGCACTAAACACGCTTGAATTTTATTTGCCAAATAAGACATAAAAAGCAAATGGAAAAAACGAAACGGTACTTTTCTTCAAAAGTAACAGTAGTAATATCTGTTAGAGAGCATTGATATTAAAGATTATGTTATACCCTCTATTACAATGGTACTTTTTTCTGTAAAACTTCTCTTTGCGTTGGCGGCCTTGGGCCGCGTTTTAATAAAAAAATAACCCTGGTGTGTCCAACATCGGGGTGCACCAAGGTCTTTTCGCGTAGAACTCCTTTTTACTTTGACGGCTTTCGGGCGCGCTTCAAAAAATATAATCCTGGTCAGTCCAACACCGCGGCTTATCATGGGAAGGAAACTAAAAGAGTTATTTTTGTCCATCAACGATTATGGTTCTTACATTTGGGACGTAATCTCTCTTCTTATTAAATTATTCTTCGTTTGCAAAATATATTAGTATGGTAACACTGGTTATATGACATTTACAAGCCTTTTGTTATTGTGAAAATTGAACCATGTTTGCATCATAAAATATAAAATAAATGTTTTAAAACGAATTAGTGAAGTACTAGTGAATATAAAAGTGAAATGTATAAGTGTGTTATTCATTTTAAATCGAAAAATTACGTACTTTAAATAGTTGAAATCATCAACTTTAAACGTAAATATCTCGAAAACTATAAATTTCCCGTAGCTTTATTGATATATATTCTTGATCTGGAGGACCTCCTCTATCCGCTCATACCCATTTTATCTTCGAATTCGTGGGTATTCTAGAGCCGACCTCAACATATTGACATCTACCATTATAACATGCTTAGACTTAGATTATACCATGCTAAACATTAGCAATATGCATTCTCGGTTGGTAAGATTGTTAGCAATACAGATGTCGAGAAATTGTATATTGTCTGTCGAGATGCCCTGTTAATAATTAATGCTAAAGGAGACAGGACGTTATTAAATAAATTCAAGAAATAAAACAAAATTTGGTGTTTATAGATTGTAATAAAAGAATGGCCGAGATTAAATCTATGGAACATTCAACACTTAAGGTTCCGTATGAAGTTTTAAATAAAAGATTTCGAATCGCGCAGAAAAATCTTGATCGTGAATTAGACCAAATACAGAATTCTTCCAGGGATGTTGAAAACCTTATGACAAGTTGTAAGATCTTACCAACTGTTGATGAAGTCGGTGCACTAGTTGGAAATGTTGTCGAGCGTATCCAAATATTGAAGAGGAAGGCAGGGGAAAGTTTACTGGATGAATTAAATGCTGGATTAGTGTGCAAGCGTAAAATACAACATTTAAGGGTGCTAGTTCCGCCAGACTCTGATATATGTTACGACGCATGGCAAGCCTCAATAGACCAGTGGAAAAGAGTATGTATATGAATGGTAAATTTTGTGGTACATGTATAGTTTAATAAATATAATTAGAAATAGAGATAAAATCTTTTGAAATTTTCAACTTAAAATGCAAATATCTCGAAAACCATAAGTTTCCGGCGGATATTTGTATATATTCTTTATCTGGAGAATCTCTTATATTCAACCATACCCCATAAATCGTGAGATGGTATACTAAAGCCAACCCCAAACTCCTTTCCGCACTGGCAGCTTTCGGCCGCGCCCAGGTCGGTTCAACACCGGGGTTTTCATAGTTCTTTTGCACCGAACTCCTCTGGGCAGCGGAAAAAATAAAAATAAATTTAAATGTATCACAATTTTTTATTTATTAATCTATCATATCAAAAAAAAAAATTGTTTTAAAACTTTTGACGAGAAGATTACAAATCTGTGAGCGGAAAGTGATTTTTTTTTTAATAAATATTAGAATAGCATCCCCCAAATTCGGGATTAAATAGAGTATGTGTGGATAGAGCTGGTTCTCCAGGTAAAGAAAATTTATTTATTTATGGTTTTACTTATGGTTTTTTAGATATTTGCATATAAAGTTCAAAAATTAAACTATTAAAAATGCGTGTTTCTTTGATTAATAACGAATGACCATTAGTCAGTATATGTTTTCTTAATATTGAGGACCACCTTTTCCGTACATACCCATTTTAAGGAGATGTTATTCTAAAATTTACCCAAAAGAACTTTAATTCCATATTTAACTTTTGTTAATTTCTTTTTATTCACACAATAACAAAGCGTTGCATTTTAACAAATAATCAGTGTTACCTTATCTACCTATTTTACAAAGGAACCAAAAGAAATAAAGAAAACAGATAATACCCCTATGGCAGGAGGTAAATTAAACATAATTAGTTTTTCACGTGGGATTCATTTCTGTATTGTCGGCCGCGTTTCAACAAATTAACCCTGGTCGGTTCAACATAACCCTGCTTGGCCCAAGACGGGGGTCCTCAATTCTTTCGCATAAAACTCCTGTGGAAACTTAAGTATACCATCCCACGATTTTAGGGTTAAATGGAATATAGTTGGATTGAGATGATTCTCCAGATTAAGAATATATATTATATAAATTATAGCCGCCGAAAAAAAATAGTTTTCAGGAAAATTAAAGAAAAATTAATGCTTTGAATGTACATTTTTGCCCTCTATCATGGTTTGTATTCTTTTACTTATAAAATGCACCAAATTTCAGGAGGTATATTTGCCCATATTTTTTGAAGAGCAGCCTTAACCTCATTTTTGCTATTGACTGTGCGCTCTTGTAACTTTTTCTCCATTTAGACCCACAGGTGTTCAATGGGATTGAAGTCTGGATTCTGAGGAGGATGCCCTTTTTTTCGTTGTACAAGAACGATTCCTTAACCAATCAACCAGAATGCTCTGGGTCGTTATCCTGAATAAAGCAGTAGCTATCATTTAAATTCGGTTTAGCTGGTGAAAGGCAAATTTTTTTTTTTTAATATTACCTAGTAGACCGTTCTTTACATAATTCCTTCAATGAAAACATGGTTACCGACGACAGATCAAAAAGATCAGATCCAAATATATTAAATTTGGGGTCATAGAAAAGTACAGAATTTCTAAATTCGTTATCACGGCGGACATATCCTTTGAAAAATAGTAAACGTTTAGCAACATTTTCCTTCGATAATTGTGGCTAGTTTCGTGGTGTATATAGAATAGAATAGATAATGATTGAGGTATGCACCGCGACCTATGGTCTATTGTGCCCTCCCCTAAGTCACAGAGACTCATCTAGCCCCAGCATATTGATGAACTTCAATATACTGCTAGGTGCTAGTGAAGCGTCTGCAGACTCCATGTCGCAGAACCGGCAGTTTGCAGAGGAGACCAAGCCCATGTTAAATAAAAGCTTGTTAAGCCTGCAATGTCCGGTGTAGAACGCGACCAGTAGCCGAAATTTGTTCCTCGGGAGATTGATTACGGTTTTAAGCCGTCTGAGGTCATAACCACCCCATCAGCAACCTGGCATGGCGCATGCCTTGGAGAAGTTGCCAATGTCTCTCCCTGCCTGCTCTTTCCTCTTTACGGAACTGTTTTTTAATGGTGTGTGGACCAACCGCTATGTACGGTGCTGATCCAACCATTTTTGTGGAGGCTGCAGTGCGAGCCAACTCGTCAGCCAGTTCGTTTCCTGCTATACCCCTGTGACCAGACACCCAGATGAGGTGTATTCTATTGTGACTTGATAGACTGTTCAGCCCAATCTCCTCCGCCGTTTTCGAGCGTCGGTGTACCAATTGATAGCGCAATCCCTTAGCAGTAGGTCCTGCGTGGACTTATTCTATTCCGTTTTACTGCCAAGGGTAACTTTGAACTTCCTAGTGAAGCTTACTGCTTTGGTAATGCTGTCCCTTGGAAGAAGGGCCAGTGGCATTTTGTCACTTAGGGCCTTCATCTGCTGGGACGAGATTACCTTCCCTTTGCCAACCCCTTCTGCTGTCATTTGAAGCATTGTATGTTTGGCCGTCTGTTCGATCACTATATGAAACGGTGTGAGCTCCAGCATTACTTCCAGTGCTGCAGTCGGACACGTACGCATCGCGTCTTACCGAAGTCTGCGATGCTTTGGAAGCCACCGCTCCATACAATAAACAAATAGCATAGACAAATTATAAAATATAAAGAATACACAAAGTGGAAAAAAATACAAACATACATAGATGCACATTGACATACCGTATTTATTGCATATATACATACAAATCCTGCTTATACGTAATAGATAACAATTATAATTGCATTCAAATATTTTATATATTAAATTACATATTTACTTATAACAATAAAGAGACAACGGAAAATACCAATTTTTCTCTTCCGCTTTCGCGCCCTGTATTGCGAATGAATATAAACACAATCCATACAAATATACGGCATAACATTTGCGTTTCTCTTCTTACCCTACACCCGGGTAAACGGCGGCAAAGTGACTAAATTAAATTTATTCAAACAAAAAAAAAATCGGTTTAACAAAAGTAATTCATTTGAGCAATATTCATACATATTTCTTCATTTACAGTTGCATATTACATTCTCAAAGTTCGCATTGGCAAATACTCCTTTTTCTTTGGCAAAAAAACAAGCAGGATTGCATACAAAATAAAAAGCGTACATTCAAAATAAAACCTCAACAAAATCATATCGCAAGTAAATACAGTTTACACGAACAAAAAAAAAAATTATGATTCATTGAAACTTCAAATAAAAAACGAATAATGAATGATAATAAAAATCACAATACACCTGCAGGAGCTACACGCTCAAAACACGTGGCTAAATTAATTTTAGAAAGTGACAGGTTAATAAGATACTGCACTAGATTTTCATCTTCACAGATTCAAGACTGCTCTGAATCGGTACTAGATATCAAAATTAAATATCTCGACAATCTTTGGACACGTCTCCAAGCGGCTCATGACACCATAGTAGAAACAGAGCCATCAAATCTACCACAAAATTTTAAAAATTCAGCTTTCGTCAATTATGAAAACTGCTTAGACCAGTATGAAGCTACAAGCTATGATCTCCGATCAATTGAAGCTAATAAAGGCTATTGTACCTACTCCACATCCGAGAGTAGAGCTGCCACAACTACAAAGTCAAGAGGCAAAGGCAAGTCCATCTCAAGGTGCCCGCATGTGGCACAGAAATATTTCATGGTGTTGAACAATGGCCGTCCTTCTGGAACATGTTTACAGCGGTTTACATAAATCACCCAAAATTATCAAATGCACAAAAATTGTATCACCTCCGATACAAAACAAAAGGTCAAGCAGGCGTAATAGTAAACCAGTTCGCACTAAATGCCGATAATTTTAATTTGGCTTGGGAAGCCCTTAAATCTACATATATAAAAATGAAAGAATATTGGTCGATAAGCGAGTAACGATACTAATGAACTTGCCTAAGATTCAAAAGGAAACAATTGAAGAATTTATAAAACTGCAAACCACTGTTTCTAATTGCTTGTCGGTTGTATTGACACAAAATATTCCCACAGACAGCTGGACCCAATACTGGTAAATATATGCACCGCCGCTTTACCAGAAAAATCGTTACTTTTTTAGGAGCAAGCGTCCCCATCTCGAAAAAAAATATCCAACGTGGCTACAAATGAAAGAATTTTTAATTACCCAATACGAAATCGTAGAAGGGATAGATAAAAAAACAAATGGTCAGAACGAAAACCGTTCAACAAGACTTAAATCGAAGCTTCAATAGACCTCAAGCCAGCAGCAACCACAACTTCATGCGAACTATGTACAGAAGGGCATATGCTCAAATCTTGCGAGAGATTCAAAAAATTTAATATTATCGACCGAAAAAAGTTTGTAAGAACAAAAAGACTTGGTACAAATTCCTTGTCACATGCGTCATAAACGACATAATTCTATGCGTCATTATAACAATTTTTCCAGCTCACCCCCAAACAGCGCAAATATAAAAAGAGCCACGGGTTTAGTTGCAACAGCAAATCCCGAAAATGGCCAAGAAGCACCATGCTGATCAAAGGCATTAAAAACTCAAACGCTACACAGCGAAAAACAAAGTAGGGTACTATTACCCACAGCAGGTGTCTCCATCGAACACCGAGGAGGACTATTTAAACTTAGGGCCGTAATAGACCAAGGATCACAACGATCTTTCATAGCGTCTAGGGCACAAAATAGGCTACAACTGCCAACAAAACAAGCCAACTTTGAAAATAGAGGAATTGATAGAAGAGTAGTTCAAAACTCTAATAAAATCTGCCCCATTACCCTAATTTCCCCCCAAGCGGATAGAAAAATTAAAGCAGAAGCTATAGTCTTACCGCAGCTAACAAATATGCTTCCAATTATCATATAAAAAGTAAGCATTGGGAAAAGATGTCACACCTCAAATAAGCAGATCCCAACTGCAACACCTTCGCTCAAATAGACATTCTATTAGGCAGCAATCTCATACCTCAGTTAATACTCAAGGGTATTGAGAAAATTTTAAATACACTATTGGCACAAACACAATTTTTGGTTGGATCCTAAGTGGACTAGTTATGGAACCAGTTACCACCATGACCACTCAAGTTGAGGAAATCTCAAACGAATACCTCAATTCACAATTAAAGAAATTTTGGGAGTTAGAAGAGCTCCCCCCTATATCAATTACAACTCCAGAAGATCAGTATTGTGAAGACTTTTACAAAGCCACAACTACTAGATCAGATAATGGTCGGTACGTCGTACGACTACCACTAAAACAACAATTTCCCAACACCATCGCCTCAGGTCACTCTCGCACCTCTACAATACAGCAGTTTCAAAGTATGGAGAAAAACCTACTTAAAAAAGGCGAGCTCAAACCAGAATATAATGGTGTGTTGGAAGAATACCTCCATTTAGACCACATGGAGGAAGTAAGTCCATGCGAAAAAATCATCAACGTCAAATACTACTCATTTTACTTGCCGCATCATGCAGTGGTAAAGCCAGACAAAAAAACAACTAAAGTAAGAGTTGTCTTTAATGCTTCAAGATCCACTAGCTCGCGGAACTCCCTAAATGATATCCTATTTACTGGACCCACACTCCAACCAGATTTAGTGCTACTAATTTTACATTTTGCGTTTATTCAAATACGTATTCAACGGAAACGTCGAAAAAATGTACAGACAAATAGTCGTACATAACGACGATTAAGATTTTCAGCGATTTATTTTCCGAAAATCCCCCAATAGTTCCCTACGCGACTATAAATTGAAAACCGTTACCTTTGGCGTCAACTGTGCTCCATATCTAGCCATTCGAACACTGCACGAATTGGCAGAAAACACCAAGTCAGAATTTCCTCTGGCAATTCAGGTGTTTAAAACACAAACGTATGTAGATATCCTGTCTGGAAGTCACAGTCTTCCACAAGCATACGAGTCACTATCACAAGTGGGTCAAGCCCTCAAAACCGCGGGGTTTCCGTTGAAAAAATAACGGCGAACCACCCTAATATCTTAAAGGACATACCAAATTAAAATTTATTATATACTAATTTCCTTAAATTCGAATAGGAAAGTACAACAAAAACTCTGGTGATCCAATGGAATGCGATATGTGACCAGTTTTCATACATTACAGAGTCAATATCGGTATTATCCGCCATAACAAAACGCCAAATTTTATGCTCTGTGGCAAAACTTTTCGACCCCGTACGCCTATTATGATACAAGCGAAAATCCTGATACAAGAATTATGGCTAGACGAAACCAACTGGGACGAACAAGCGAAAAATATTGGCTTAGAAAACTGATCCCAGTTTGCACACAATTTAACAGCAATTTCGCAGATATAAATACCACGTTGAGCGAACTATTCCCTTCTTACCAATTCAAACCAAACTGCTTCCCCGACGCCTCAGAAAATCCATACTGCGCACCAGTTCGAATTGAGCTATGTAGTAGTGCCAAATAAGTATCCACAGTGCACATGTCGATATTCCGATTACGAAATTATTCTAGCCTGATTGGAAAAAACACCCGATGCTTAGTAAACACGTATCCAATTGCACGTACACTCGTCCATGCATTCAGAATAGTTACCCACATTCTCAAATACAATTCAACAATAAAGGTTATCGAACTACAACCACTCCTATTTCCCATATAACACCATTTTAAATTCCATTTGATTCTTTCACTTTCCAGTATGCAAATCAAGCAACAATGATTGTATCGGGGTAAAACTTTGCGTGGATAATGCGTTTAAAGTATGCTTCCTCGTGACCAAAACCCTATAACCAAAACTGTTCAATCCCCTAGGTACTTAATATGTGGACCCCAGTGCCTATAGTTGACTTTTTACCGAAAATATCGATCAACATAAAACATGGCGGCAAGATTCACAAAGAAATCTAAAACGAGTATACCATTTGACTTTGCGAGAGTATAAAATGTTCGGTTACATCCAAACTTAGCCCTCCCTTGTTTTTTTTTTTTGTATATTTTTTTTTTAAGTTATTTTTATTTTATGTGTTTAGACACATTTAATATGTTTTGCCGCTTTTTCACTTTTATGTCATATACATATGTTCGGTCACTCAACTCTCATCTGCATTAATTTATGCACACGTATGTATATATATTAGATTAGATTAGATAAAATAAAGATAGAGGTATGCCCCGCGACCTATGGTCTATTGTGCCCTCCCCTAGGTCACAAAAACTCATCTAGCCCCAGCATATAGACGAAATCCAATATACTACTAGGTGCTAGTGAAGCGATGCGATCCCTGTTTGGAAACTTGGATCCCAGAACCTTAACTCTGCGTCTGCAGACTGCGATGAAGTCCACTAGCAGGTGTTCTGGGGTTTCCGACTCCATGTCACAGAACCGGCAGTTTGCAAAAGAAACTAAGCGCATGTTAAATAAATGCTTGTTGAGCCTGCAATGTCCGGTGTAGAACGCGACAAGTAGCCGGAATTTATTTCTCTGGAGATTGATTACGATTTTAAGCCGTCTGAGGTCATAACCCCCCTTTAGCAACTTGGCATGGCGCATGCCTTCGAGATGTTGCCAATGTCTCTCCCTACCTGCTCTTTCCTCTTTACGGAGCATCTCTTTAATGGTGTGTGGACCAACCGCTACGCACGGTTCTGGTCCTACCATGTTTGGAAAGGCTGCAGAGCGGGCCAACTCGTCAGCCAGTTCATTTCCTGCTATACCCCTGTGACCAGGCACCCAGATGAGGTGCACTCTATTGAGACTTGATAGGCTGTTAAGCCGTTCTATATACTCCTGCACTAGGAGCGATTTGACCTCAAAAGCCGAGATCGCTTTAAATGCTGCCTGACTATGTTGTTGTTGTAACGGTTACCTAGTCCCCGTTTGGGTGATAAATTCCAGATTCGTTGTCGTCGAGGTCATCTAACGGGAGGCCC
Source organism: Bactrocera oleae (assembly GCF_042242935.1). Classification (NCBI taxonomy): domain Eukaryota; kingdom Metazoa; phylum Arthropoda; class Insecta; order Diptera; family Tephritidae; genus Bactrocera; species Bactrocera oleae. Next base: position 30,510,494 of record NC_091536.1, read on the forward strand.
AGGAAACGAGCTGTTTCGACGGGGTCGGAGCATAGGGAGAAGGGCGTTAGATGAGTGGGGTTTGTTGGGCATGCAAAGAGGTGGTTAGTGTCATGCGGAGACTCATTGCACGCAGGACATGTGTTTGCTATGTTGGGGTCTATTCTGGATAAGTAGGAGTTTAACCTGCTACAGTATCCAGAACGAAGTTGCGCGAGGGTCACTCTGGTTTCGCGAGGCAACTCGAGCTCTACGTCTGCTATGGGTGGTGGTTTGACTCGTATTACGCAATTCACTGAGAGGGAGTCGGTGAAGGTGTTGATGGCTCCACTGTGAATGGCGGTCAGTGCCTGTCTGAAGTCCGTAGCGTCCGAAGTTCGGTCGGCGTACTGCCTAATGTCGTCGACGTTATCAAGGAAAGACCTCTTGATGTTCCTAGGAGGCGGCTCCGCTACAAGCAGGCGACTACAGGGGTGGTTGCTACGCAAACAACCCAGCAGAAACTGCTTGGAGAGGAGTTCGTTGTGTTCCTTAACCGGAAGCATACGGGCATCACTATGTAGGTGTTCGATTGGAGACATCAAGAGGCATCCCGTGATAGTCCGGAGTGCAGTGTTCTGACAGGTCTGAAGCTTTTTCTTCTGCGTGTCACTGCATCCATTCGACCATATTGGGGCTGCATAATTTAGGACCGGCAGGCCGATTGACTTGTATCTTACCAACAACATTTCTTGCATGCAGCTCTATACTTTGGCAGTTATCACGGTCTTGTGAGGAGTGAAGAAGCACAGACTGTCCAATGTGACGCTTAAAATTTTAGGGTTATTAACTGTCGGAATTTTTGTGCCATTGACTGAAATGTTCAGGTCCAGTCTGCCCTCCTTCGGCCAATTTGTGAAGCTTTTTGCTGTGGATTTAGTGGCGGAGAGTGTCAGACTCCTTGAAGAGAAGAAGCGAGAAAGGTCGGAGAGGTAGATGTTTACTTTTGAGCACATGCCATCGATTCCATTGTCCGACGTAAATATCGTGCAGTCATCAGCGTACGAGGTCACGGAAATTCCCGCTGGTGGTTGGGGAGTTTCGAAATGTAGAAATTAAACAGTAGTGGGAAGAGGACTCCGCCCTTTTGAACCCCCTGTTTAATTCTTCTAAGTTTGGAGTTTGGGCCTCGAAACAGTACGGATGAATGCTGACCGCTCAGGTAGTTCATGGTCCACCGCTTCAGCCCTGGAGTGAGCGTTGATTGTTCTAAGTCCTCAAGTAGCGTTGTGTGATTAACTGTGTCAAAAGCTTTTGACAGGTCCAACGCTACGAGGATCGTGCTCTCGCAGGGTGGTTTCTGGTTTAGGCTATGAATTATCTGGGCGTTTATGACGCTAAGTGCTGTGGTGGAGTTGTGCACTTTTCGGAAGCCATGCTGATGGTCTGCTAGACTCAGGTGGTGCGTAAACGTCCGGAGTAGCAAGGCCTCAAGTGTCTCCACTACTGGGGAAAGGAGAGTTATCGGGCGATAGGACTCCCCTTTGTTGGCGGGTTTCCCGGGTTTCAGTAGTGGGACCACTCTTCCGACTTTCCACACATCGAGTATTTGAAGAGTGGACATCGACAAGTTGAGGACCTTGGTGAGGTAGCTTACTCCCGTCGAGCCTTTGATGACACTCTGAACCTCTCCATCGGTGAAAGTAAGTAGTGCGCAGTCTTTTGGCATTTTGCGCAGCCGTCGGGTAACATATCGTTTGGCCTTGTCGGTCGAAGGGTGCAGTGTAAATTGCCGGCTAAAATAGCTCGCGCACTTCTTTGGATCCGAGGAGGTATGGCCATCGAATTGAATTTCAACCCGGTTGTCATGTCTCCTCGGATTAGACAAGGCCTTGACAGTAGTCCAAAGCTTACTTACACCGGTGGAGAGATTGCAGAACTTCAGGTGCTCTATCCATTTTGTCCGCTTATGTTGATTTACCATTTGCCGAATCTCCAAATTGACATCCCTTATTCGGGGATCACAGGGATCAGCATGGCGTAAGGTGTCGCGCTCGTTTGCTAACACAGCTGCTTCGGCTGGGAAATTAGGTCGGAGTTCCGCGATTCTTCCAGCCGGTATGAAGCTAGCAGTAGCAGCAGCGATCACCTTGCGGAATGGGTAGTGCGTTCAAGGTGCTCTCAGTAAATTTTGTGAAGCTGACCCAGTTAGCCTTGTTAAAATTAATGAAGGTGCGGCTGTCCACAGAAATAAAGTCGGGAGGTTTCTCGATCGAGATAATTATAGGCAGATGGTCTGATGCGAGAGTTAGCATAGGTCGCCAGGTTATGCTATATATCAGACCACCGCTATCGATGGTAATATCGAGCGAGCTATTATAGGTGCCCATAATTCTGGTTGGGGATTTTTCTGAACCCAAACACACTGACTTATTGACTTATTCCCGGTCCAAAATTTTTTTTATCAACATATGTGGGTTTCCAATACTAGCCACTATGTCATGAAGCTTTACAACTTTTTATACTCTTGCAACATGTTTATACTTTGTAGCAACAATTTAGTTTTGTTCACCTAACGATTGTTTGTAAAACTAATAGATTTAAATATAGAGTTATACATATTTAGGGTATTCACAAGGTGTCATATCGTCTTATTGTCTTATTTTTTTATGACTGTCATATCGACACTTGTTGTTTCCCATACAAAATTGAAATACGACAAATACAACACGGCGAGGTATGTTTTTTGAGTGTGCTATTCTATCAGCTGTATCTGTATTTTTATTGTTGACGTTTAAGTGTCTTAAATTAATAAATTAAACAAATTTCTTTAATAATATTTTGTTGTTTCTATGGTTGCAATGTGAACTAAAATGCCGCTGTTTCAATATAAAGAAGCTTTAATTTTATTTTGGTCACTTTCTCGTGCCATTTTTGTATTCTTAACTTTTCATTACCAGTTGGTGAAGTGTAGAAATCTTACATAATATGACATACAACAATTAAGGGGTGCTCACAATTGTCGTATTTTTCAAGACTATTGAAATACGACATAAGACGAAGCTTGTGAATTGCCTAATTATATATAAATGGACAGGATGAAGAGAAGAGTTGAACCTCGGGTGACTGTTTGTCCGTCCGCCCCGTATGTGCAAAATGTACCTTGAGTAAAAATTGAGATAGCTGGGTGAAATTTGGTAAACATGTTTCTTGGCATCGTAAAATGGTTGGTGTTGCGGATGGGCGTAATCGGACCATTGCCACGCCCACAGAACGCCATTAATCGAAAAAAAATTGTCATAACTGAGCTCCTCAATAAGACACTTTACTGTTATTTGGTACAACGAATCGCATTAGGGAGTGGCATCTGCAGTTTAAACACTTTAAAAATGGGTGTGGCCTCGCCCTCTAATAGGTTTAATGTGCATATCTCCTAATCCACTAAAGCTATAATAACCAAATTCACTCAGAATAACTATTTTTAGCACCCCTACGGACAATGTGAAAATGGGTGAAATCGTTTGATAACCCCCCTCATATAACGGTTTTGATTAAAACTAGTAAAATTGCAATAACTCATTAATTAAACAAGTCAGAATTTTACAAACAAGTTTGAATTTTATACATAGGATGGTACAATTATGTTTTATAGGAGCCAGTACAAAAATTTTACACTGAGCGTGGCACCGTCTGCCTTTGGATGAAAATCCATATCTTTGGATCTGCTTGACCGATATCAAATTTGGTAAATAACCTTATCTTGACATGCCTATGTTACAGTGCAAAAATGGGCGAAATCGGATTAAAATCACTCCTACTTCCCAAATAATACACATTTTTTTTAAATTCCATCTAATTTATTGACTTTCTAGTATCATATACAAATCAAGCACTACTGAATATATTGAAATAAAACTTTGCAAAAAGACGGCCGTCCAGATATGCCATCTCAAGTCTAAAAATTGTCTAAACCGTGCCATACCTGTTGAAGCCCCACATACCGAAAATGCAAACCGCAGTGTCAATGGTTGACTTTTTACCGCAATTATCGTTCAATGTGTTCAATATATAATTGAAATTTGGATGGTATCCTTTCCTGATAATATTATCTCGTGAATGTCAAAAATGGGTTGAATCGAGTCAATACTTCCCTTAGCCCCATATACACATATACATAATATAAAGATTTTTGTACTTTCGGGTGACTATACTGCATATATCGGCCAATATGTAAGATTAAGAGAGCGTGTTTTACTAATAACAGTGCGTCGTTGGGCTTAAAATGGATAAAATTGGGTTAAAACTTGACCTAGCTCCCTTATAACTAAAATCTGGATTTTCGAACATACGGCTGACTTTACTCCATATGATTGGTAATGGTATGTGAGGTACTTTAATGAAATCCTGGAAGCATTTTATTAGTCTGTGGTATTTGCAAAAATGTATAAAATCAGGTCAATACAAAATATAGTAGTAAAACTAAGTCTAAGTTAATGGCCTTCAATATAAGTAAAGAAAATACCCAATATGATTCTAATTTATTCACGATTTTATCAAATAATGTATGTATAACTCTTTCGCAACATTTTTTAATATAAAGTTTTGCTAGGGAATTTACTCCGAGCAACTTTACTTTCGGCCGGGGCGTAAAATTTTTTTTTCGGCGTTCCACTACCATCAAGTCTTTCAATAGTGATCTCGGCCTATGAAATTCAATCGCTACTAGTGGAGGAGTGCATAGGAAGGCTGAACCGCCTATCACCTTGCAACCGTGTGCACCTGATCTGAGTGCTGGGACATAAAGGGCTAGCCGGTAACGAGTTGGCAGATGAACTCGCACGCTCTGCTGCTGCTTCTTGGATGATAGGGCCAGAACCATGCATTGCGGTGGGCCCCCATATAACAAAGGAGCTGCTCCGCACGGAGGAGAGAACGAGCAGAGATAGTCACTGGCAACAAGCAAAAGGGATGCTTCATGCTAAACTGCTACTGGAAGGTAGCAATAGTAGTACAATCTAATCTAGCCAGGTTCAGAGCTATGATAAACCTTCCCAGAGACAAACTCTGGCTCCTTGTCGCGCTCTACACTGGGCTCTGCAGGCAGAGAAGAGAGATCTGTCTAACATGGGCATAGCTTCTTGTGGAAACTGCCGGTTCTGAAACATGGGGCTGGAAACACCAGAATACCTGATTCTAGATTACACCGCAATTTGTAGACGCACGCTCAAGATCCTCGGTTCCATTTATGTGGACAGGGATCACATTGCCTTAATAGCACCCGGCGAGTTTCTGAAGTTTGTCAGGGTGCTGGGACTTCGGGAATGCATATGATGGAGGAGAGGGCACAATAGATCCTAGGTTGCAGTGCAAAACCTCATATTAATCTATCTAAGCCTTTCAAATCCACCAGTCGATTTGCTTTAAGCAATAATTTACTGAACAGTAGTATGTGTTTTTTTTTTTAAATATTGTCTACTTCGAGAGTACTTTTGTTCTCTTGACAAATTTGTTTACCTGAGCTTGTAAATCTTGAGATGTTTGTTTATTTACACTTTTTTCTTTTAAAAGCTACAACCGCACAAAATTATTTCGCTTACCAAATAAAACATTTTAACCATACGCAAATTACACCAGACAAAAATAACGGTACCTATTTGGTAACTGCATTTAACGTGGTGCCACCGTAAGTGTAACATACACGTTATTTTTAATTTGGCTGCTCAAAAATTAGATATTTAAATTTTTTACCATCGTTAACATCAAAATTGATTTTTTGTTAAAATGTTTATAAAAATACGAAAAATACATGATTATATTATTTTCTTTGCTCACAAAAATTGCGCATTTTTTCTGCCCTATTCCCGGGCTGTCAAAGTTGCGTGTTCTCATCTTCTTCTAACCTGAAAAAGTGCAACATTTTCTGCCCTTCTCTAATCGTAAGAGTGAGAGTTGCCAAGGCGAGATTTATTTTTCGTTTTTAAATATTATTATATATTTAATTATAATGAATCGATCAGTTTTGTTAAGCTTTTTTCTTTTTGTCATGTAAAAGATTGAACATTTATATAATCTCTTCTCTATCCTTAAATACTCAGTTTAACCCCTATACTATTAAAAATCCCAGCCAAAATTACTGCTCATTGGCCCGCACTGGTCCGCTGCTTCAGTCTAGTGATCAACAAAGGACCTAAGGTCTAAAGGAGCTTAAATCCAATCCTCGTGCGAGAACCAATCTGCGAGTGGAGTAGCCATCAAAGGACCTTTACGCTCCCAAGGAGCTCAACTAGGCAGCATGACTCCTAGTCTTATCAAGAAACCAAGTTACACAGCGGCTCAGATATTTTCTGAACCCAAACACACTGACTTATTGACTTATTCCCGGTCCAAAATTTTTTTTATCAACATATGTGGGTTTGCAATACTAGCCACTATGTCATGAAGCTTTACAACTTTTTATACTCTTGCAACATGTTTATACTTTGTAGCAACAATTTAGTTTTGTTCACCTAACGATTGTTTGTATCACCTAAAACTAATAGATTTAAATATAGAGTTATACATACTTAGGGTATTCACAAGATGTCATATCGTCGTATTGTCTTATTTTTTTATGACTGTCATATCGACACTTGTTGTTTCCCATACAAAATTGAAATACGACAAATACAACACGGCGAGGTATGTTTTTTGAGTGTGCTATTCTATCAGCTGTATCTGTATTTTTATTGTTGACGTTTAAGTGTCTTAAATTAATAAATTAAACAAATTTTTTAAAATTTCTTTAATAATAATTTGTTGTTTCTATGGTTGCAATGTGAACCAAAATGCCGCTGTTTCAATATAAAGAAGCTTTAATTTTATTTTGGTCACTTTCTCGTGCCATTTTTGTATTCTTAATTTTTCATTACCAGTTGGTGAAGTGTAGAAATATTACATAATATGACATACAACAATTAAGGGGTGCTCACAATTGTCGTATTTTTTAAGACTATTGAAATGAGACATAAGACGAAGCTTGTGAATTGCCTAATTATATATAAATGGACAGGATGAAGAGAAGAGTTGAACCTCGGGTGACTGTTTGTCCGTCCGTCCCGTATGTGCAAAATGTACCTTGAGTAAAAATTGAGATAGCTGGGTGAAACTTGGTAAACATGTTTCTTGGCACCGTAAAATGGTTGGTGTTGCGGATGGGCGTAATCGGACCATTGCCACGCCCACAGAACGCCATTAATCGAAAAAAAATTGTCATAACTGAGCTCCTCAATAAGATACTTTACTGTTATTTGGTACAACGAATCGCATTAGGGAGGGGCATCTGCAGTTTAAACACTTTTTAAAAATGGGTGTGGCCTCGCCCTCTAATAGGTTTAATGTGCATATCTCCTAAACCACTAAAGCTATAATAACCAAATTCACTCAGAATAACTATTTTTAGCACCCCTACGGACAATGTGAAAATGGGTGAAATCGTTTGATAACCCCCCTCATATAACGGTTTTGATTAAAACTAGTAAAATTGCAATAACTCATTAATTAAACAAGTCCGAATTTTACAAACAAGTTTGAATTTTACACATAGGATGGTACAATTATGTTTTATAAGAGCCAATACAAAAATTTTACACTGAGCGTGGCACCGTCTGTCTTTGGGTGAAAATCCATATCTTGGGATCTGCTTGACCGATATCAAATTTGGTAAATAACCTTATCTTGACATTCCTATGTTATAGTGCAAAAATGGGCGAAATCGGATTAAAATCACTCCTACTTCCCAAATAATACACAGTTTTTTTTAATTCCATCTGATTTTTTGACTTTCTAGTATCATATACAAATCAAGCACCACTGAATATATTGAAATAAAACTTTGCAAAAAGACGGCCGTCCAGATATGCCATCTCAAGTCTAAAAATTGTCTAAACCGTGCCATAACTGCCCCACATACCGAAAATGCGAACCGCAGTGTTAATGGTTGACTTTTTACCGCAATCATTGTTAAATGTGTTCAATATATAATTGAAATTTGGATGGTATCCTTTCCTGATAATATTATCTCTGAATGCCAAAAATGGGTTGAATCGAGTCAATACTTCCCTTAGCCCCATATACACATATACATAATATAAAGATTTTTGTACTTTCGGGTGACTATACCGCATATATCGGCCAATATGTAAGATTGAGAGAGCGTGTTTTACTAATAACAGTGTATCGTTGGGCTTAAAATAGATAAAATTGGACTAAAACTTGACCTACCTCCTAGCTAACTAAAATCGGGATTTTCGAACATACGGCTGACTTTACTCCATATGATTGGTAGTGGTATGTGAGGTACTTTAATGAAATCCTGGAAGCATTTTATTAGTCTGTGGTATTTGCAAAAATGTATAAAATCAGGTCAATACAAAATATAGTAGTAAAACTAAGTCTAAGTTAATGGCCTTCAATATAAGTCAAGAAAATACCCAATATGATTCTAATTTATTTACGATTTTATCAAATAATGTATGTATAACTCTTTCGCAACATTTTTTAATATAAAGTTTTGCTAGGGAATTTACTCCGAGCAACTTTACTTTCGGCCGGCGCGTAAAATTTATTTTCGGCGTTCCATTACCATCAAGTCTTTCAATAGTGATCTCGGCCTATGAGATTCAATCGCTCCTAGTGGAGGAGTGCATAGGAAGGCTGAACCGCCTATCAGCTTGCAACCGTGTACAGCTGATCTGGGTGCTGGGGTATAAAGGGCTAGCCGGTAACGAGTTGGCAGATGAGCTCCCACGCTCTGCTGCTGCTTTTTGGATGATGGGGCCAGAACCATGCATTGCGGTGGGCCCCCATATAATAAAGGAGCTGCTCCGCATGGAGGAGAGAACGAGCAGAGATATTCACTGGCAACAAGCAAGAGGGATGCTTCATGCTAAACTGCTACTGGAAGGGTACAATCTAATCTAGCCAGGTTCAGAGCTATGATAAACCTTCCCAGAGACAAACTCTGGCTCCTTGTCGCGCTCTACACTGGGCTCTGCAGGCTCAAGAAAGATCTGTCTAACATGGGCATAGCTTCTTGTGGAAACTGCCGGTTCTGAAACATGGGGCTGGAAACACCAGAACACCTGATTCTAGATTACACCGCAATTTTTAAGGCTCAAGGTCCTCGGTTCCATTTATGTGGACAGGGATCACATTGCCTTAATAGCACCCGGCGAGTTTCTGAAGTTTGTCAGGGTGCTGGGACTTTGGGAATGCATATGATGGAGGAGAGGGCACAATCTATCTATATATCTATCTAAGCCTTTCAAATCCACCAGTCGGTTTGAATTAAGCAATAATGTACTGAACAGTAGTATGTGTTTTTTTTTTGAAAATATTGTCTATTTCGGAAGTACTTTTGTTCTCTTGCCAAATTTGTTTACCTGAGCTTGTAAATCTTGAGATGTTTGTTTATTTACACTTTTTTCTTTTAAAAACTACAACCGCACAAAATTAGTTCGCTTACCAAATAAAACATTTTAACCATACGCAAATTACACCAGACAAAAATAACGGTACCTATTTGGTAACTGCATTTAACGTGGTGCCAACGTAAGTGTAACATACACGTTATTTTTTTTGGCAGCTATTTAGTTAGTCCTACCTATACCAAAATTAGTTTCCAATTGTTTTAACATGATTCAAACAAATAAAGAGGATATGCCCAAAAAAAACTTTAATGTATGTACATCTAACATAGTTACGTCATTTGATATTCATATATGTAAATATAATATATATAATAAATTTTTTTTAAACAAAACTTTGCCAATGTCCGTCAGTTCTTGAGTGTAATTTAATTTGTAGACGCCAATTATTTTGTGAACATCCTTGTTGTACTCGCAATTAGATGGAGCACCCTCACTTAAATCAATAATCTTATTTTCATGCCTAAGATAATTCATTAATCCAAATCGTACAATTTTTCTGAAATTGTTTACAAACCTGTACACTTTGTTTTTACAATTTTGCAGCTCGTGCGTTGCCAGCGAAGATCCATGTTTATTTGAGAGCTGCGTGCATAATTTGGTATAAATATGGCTATTCCACTTAAATTATTTGTTTGATAGTCGCGTTTCCAAAGTATTTTTTCCAATTTTTGTTTATTGATTTTTACTTTTATTTTGAAGATTACTTTCTGCACACTGGCTTATAGCAAAGGTCTATGCTTGAAAAATGCTCGGAAAATATCCAATGGGTATGGAAAGTTTGATGTGCGGTCCTGCAATACCTTCACCAATGCCTTCCGATGTTTTCGAGTCAGTGTATCACTGAATTGTGCTGCAAGTTAGTAGTATGTCCAGCGTGGTATCACTCCAGTCAGCCTTACTGGGCTTTTAGGTCTCACATAATGGTATACAGCCACCTGATGATGGTTGGTATTTTAATTAATTAACCCAACCGTATTACACCATCCCTATGCTATTGTAACAATGTTGTCGGCGTACTATTGACACCGAAGGAGCTCATCTACTACGAGACTCCATAGTAGGAGAGGTAGTACTCCGCCCTGTAAGCAACCTCTCGTAGTACCGCGCCGAACCTTGCTCTCCCCCACAGTGGTTTCAGCAATCCTAGTACGTCTTCATTTATTTAATTTGTATGTGGCTGATTTCTCTTTTGCCTCTTAGAATCTGGATGTTTCTGTGGCGTCATTTGACACATTTGATTCCCGCTTCTGCGTCTAGCGATGGACGCGGAATTCGCTCTTGCTCGTCTCTTTGCAGCCGGAGATGGGTTTCTGCCCCTGCAACTGCTCAGATAGAGCTTCTCTAACATCTGGGGATTTACCGTCCCGAAGGTATAAGGTACTATTTCAGAGTAGCACCGCTTATGCCTACCCTGCGAGGATATCAGCTGAGCCTGCTTGAAGGGGTTGTTGTGGGGTCCGCGTCACCTGCAATTTCCACACTGCAAGAGGGCATAGCATCATCTCCTCGATCATGCTCCTCAAACAGTGCGCGCTCCCCTGGCGAAAGAGCGTCTAGGAAACTTAACTTACGCCCTCACCTGCAGCGGACGTGTTGCAGTCTGTTGTTCCTGTTTTTGGTTGTTGTTGTTCTTGGTTTTGTTTTGGTGTAGTCATCCTGTTACGAGTCCCTTAACACAGTTGGGAAGGTAGAACCCCCTGGATTAGGTGGTGGCAGCTCTTGGTCATCGTACTCATCCGGCCCTTTGCAACCCGTCTGAGGAGTGTAGAGGACCACTCACACCGGTTGGGGGGACCGAATTACGTTGCGATTAGTCCCCTACACCACGTCAACGTTCCTGCCGATGGCAAGAGTTGTATATTATCCTATACACTAATTTCCTGGTGCGCTTCCTGTACACTTGTACATATGTATGCATGTATGTACAAATTCGTTTATTTGGTTTTTATATAGGTCTATGATTTCTTAAGGGCGGTGGGCAAAAACTGATATAGATAAACGTATACGTGTGAATTTGCATCGCTCTTTAACACATCAGTACTCGGAAATATACCTATGCTGAGTCGTTGCTGACCATAAGTCTATCAAAGTTGAAATTTTTCTGATGTGAATGTAATGCTGGTATTCAACTTGTCACGGTTGTTTCATGTATCTAATTGTCAGAATTGTGAATTAGTGACTCTGTTAGTCTGGACGCATCATTATGGTATTCAGCCAGATACAGTCTCAAAAATATTCAACAAATAGTGTGGAGAAAAGAAGCGCACACAATCAGCTGTTAGCTTATGCTGATTAGAGATGAGTGAAAAAACACATCATATTGATTGCATGCAATTAGTTTTTTTATACTCTCGCAACCTGTTGCTACAGAGTATAATAGTTTTGTTCACCTAACGGTTGTTTGTATCACCTAAAACTAATCGAGTTAGATATAGGGTTATATATATATAAATGATCAGGATGAAGAGACAAGTTGAAATCCGGGTGACTGTCTGTCCGTCCGTGCAAGCTGTAACTTGAGTAAAAATTGAGATATCTTTATGAAACTTGGTAGACATGTTTCTTGGTACCGTGAGACGGTTGGTATTTCAGATGGGCGTAATCGGACCACTGCCACGCCCACAAAACGCCATTAATCAAAAACAAATAAATTGCCATAACTAAGCTCCGCAATAAGATAGAAGACTGTTATTTGGTACACAGGATCACATTAGGGAGGGACATCTGCAGTTAAAAATTTGTTTTTAAAAGTGTCCCGCCTCTAATAGGTTTAATGTGCATATCTCCTAAACCGCTAACGCTATAATAACAAAATTCACTGGAAGCAAATGTTTTTAGAACCTCTCCCTACAGTGTGAAAATAGTTGAAATCGGGTGGCAACTCCGCTCACTCCCCATATAACGGTACTGTTAAAAACTACTAAAAGCGCGATAAATCAAGCACTAATCACGCCAGAGACATTAAATTTTATCTCTGGGATGGTATGAGATGACTTTATAGGAACCGCGTTCAAAATTAGACAGTGGGCGTGGCACAGCCCACTTTTAGGTGAAAACCCATATCTTGGAATCTGCTTAACCGATTTCAACCAAATTCGGTGCATAACGTTATTTTCATATTTCTATGTTATATTGCGAAATTGGGCTAAATCGGACTACAACCACGCCTATTTCCCATATAACACCATTTTCAATTCCATCTGATTCTTTCACTTTCCACTATGCATATCAAGCAACAATGATTATATCGAGGTAAAACTTTGCGTGAATAATACGTTTAATGTATGCCACCTTGTGACCAAAAATTGTCTAAATCGAACCAAAACTGTTCAAGCCCCTAAGTACTAAATATGTGGACCCCAGTGCCTATAGTTGACCTTCTACCGAAAATATCAGCCAATCCACAAAGAAATCTCAAACGAGTATACCATTTGACTTTGCGAGAGTATAAAATGTTCGGTTACATCCGAACTTAGCCCTTCCTTACTTGTTTAAATTAATTTTCAGCAGCAAAATTTTTTGTAAATAATTGAAAAACAATACTGAAATAGTTTATAATAAATGCGTAATAACTTGTATGTATTTTATCCAAAAGTTAAAATGAAAAATTTGAACAAAACAACAATCGATTAATACAAATCATCAATCGCGCTTGATGGGTTTGCTGATATACTAACCATTGGCACAGAAGTAAGAAAGCAAATTTACTAGTTGCAGTGTCCAGAATTTAAAATTGTTGTTTTAAAATTAGGAAGAAGTTCTTCTGGCAATATTGCGCTTTCATCTATGAAAATGCCACGTTTTTGTAATATATTGTGCAATATTGTACATGTATAAACAAATAATGCAACTTTTGAATGTTTGTACCGCAATGTACATTCTTTTGAAATGCAACGAAAGCGCAATTTTAAAACTCCAAATGCTCTTTCAATCGTGTTTCTTGCTTTTATATGCTAAGGATTGAAATTTTTTTCATTTGGTATATCCTGATTTATCACCGGTGTAAGAAGCCATGGCTGCCATGTATATCCTGAATCACCCAAAAGCCATTTAAAGACTCCATAAGAATGTTCTTTATAAGCTTTATCTTTGTTGGCGAAGTTGTCCAAAAATTGGTTCATCGTCACAAACCTATTGGAAAATCCAGTTACTAATTAATTATTAATTATAATACTTACCGCATCAACATGAATGCTGTAATACCCTTTTCTATTCATGTAATCATGCGTCATAACTGTGGTTGACGAGGTAGGTGCAATTACCAACATGAGTGCAATCAATTGCTCACACCCTTTATTCCAAATTTCGAATAAAAACTGGAATAAAATTGTTGTAGAACGATTTATTTTCTTTCAAATTGAACTAAAACTTACTCAGTCATAACTCTATTGTATTCAACAGAATTAGGAAATCGCACTTCGGCGTTATTACGCTCCACCACCAATTTACAAATTTGTTCAATGCTACGGAAACCGCTGGATTGGCTCATCACCGAGAAATATCCATTTCCCATGCAACACTGGTATGAGCTATTGCTTAAAAAATATAGAACTGAAATGAACTAAAAAAATATGAATGGATAGAGACATACTGCTTCTTTAACATTCAAATTTAACTTACACGAAGCTCAAACGGAATCAAGGATTGCTGTTGGTCATACGGCTTCAGTTGTTGGATGAGGTCCCAGCAGAAGGATTTTGGAAATCGAAAGAACTTCCTAAACGTCCTCATATAAAAAGGGATCTTTATTGTTGCGCAAAATAACCAGATTGTGCCTACGAGTGTAGCTAGAAGATAAGCACTTTGTTATTCATTCTTGAAAAATTACAACTATTTATGTATTAATTATCTTGGGGAAACTTTAGTATATCGTTCCGCGATTTCAGGGTTAAAAGGGGTATGGTTGGATAGAAGATTCGCCATATAAAGAATATATACCATTATAGCCGCCGGAAACTTATAGTTTTCGAGATTTTTGCATTTGTTGAAAATTTCATAAATTTATCTTACAATTTCTCAATTTCTAGTTAATTTTTCTTTTATATTATGCACTTATTATACACTTACACTTCACAACAATGATTCTTCATTTTTATTTTGTATTAATTATTTTAATATTATCTGTCAATATGGAACCCATTTGTTATTGTGCATATAACGAAAATTGTGTAAATATAAAATGCTTATTCAAAGCAAATATTAAAATAATTATTTTAAAATAAATATGTGGAAACATTCATAATATAAAAGAAAAAATAACTATAAATAGAGAAATTGTGAGATAAAATTTGTGAAATGTTTTACTTAAAATGCAAATATCTCGAAAACTATAAGTTTCCGGCGGCTATAAATATATATATTCTTTATCTGACGAATCTCCTCTATCCAACCATACCCCTCGTAACCCTGAAATCGTGGGATGGTATACTAAAGCTGACCCCTTGTCTTCCTCAGCTCGTTTTTTTTATTATAATATATATTAGGCCAATTGCATCCCTTATTTTTGCACTCTTTTTTATATGACCTGGTTTAAAACAAATGACAAATTAGAGATGAAACACTATCGACTGAATACCAAATAGCAAAGAACGTATATCATAGAGAAGGTTCACGATGCCGAGATTTTACTTTACGAAGGGGAACTGATTACGATGAGCGTGTTACACCACAATTAACATCAGGTGACTCAAAAATAGCAGAATTGAGCATTTTCAGTGTTAAAAGAGAAAAAAGAAGCAAATTCCAATGTTAAGAAATGTCATTTATAGATATTTTGTATATATACGATATCAAAGCACATAAATAGTATATATGTACAAATTTACCTATTTCATGATGACCAAATATATAATAAAGTCAGGATTGTATTGTTACCTCAATATTTAATTAATATACATAGGTTTTATAAATAATATTGTATATTTATACATATATTTATTTGCTTTGGTCAATCAAAGTTTTGATACTCATACATATTGTGACGATCATTGATGATATAACTAAATGGAACTGATGATAAATTGCCAGAAAGAATAAGTGTATAGCCATTCAAGTGGGACTTTTATCTAAAAATCCAGTGATAGAACTCAAGACTGAGTTACCAGGTAGTCGATTTATCGAGAAATCCGTTACGATTGGTGTCAAAAGTGAGATTGTCAATTTAAACTCCCAAAGAGAGAGTTATTTTAAAATGGCTAAATTTAATGATCTAAAGATTGCACAACTGAAAAAGGAAATGGAGCAAAGTAATTTGACAACAAATGGGGTAAAGTCCGACTTACAGTCACTTTTACGAGAGGCCATGAAAACAGAAAACGTTAATGTTGGCGAATATGTGTTTCAATTGGAATAAGAGAAAGAATTAACGAGAACACAAAAAAAGAAAGAGACTCAATGTTCAACCGAGGTTGTTTTGGGAGCGTTGAAAGCGTTGTCAGCACAGTTGGAAGCGCGTGGATAGCATATGTCAGCACTGTTTAAAACGATTGGGGTGCGTATGTCAGCGCAAGTATCCTCACAGTTGGAAGAGGAGGAAGGGTGTGAATCAGGGTCCTCAGAGTATGAAGAGCAAGAAGCTTGTATACCAGTACAAGCGTCCTTACAGTCGGAAGAGCAGGAAGCTTGTATCCCAGCACAAAGGTCCTCACAGTCGAAAGAGTTGGACGTGCGTATGTCAACGCAGGTGTTCTTACAATTGGAAGATCAGGAAGCATTTGAGCCAATCAAAGGATCCTCACAGTCAGAAGAGCAGAGCAGGAAGCGTATGTACCAGTACAAGGGTTCTCACAGTCAGATGAGCAAGAAGCGTGTATACCAGCACAGGTGTCCTCACAGGTGGAAGAGCAGAATAATATTAAACCTGAAACCTCTTTGATAGTAGGTCCAGAATTGGAATGTGTAATGCATGAATTGGAGTTGAACTAATGTTCAACGAGTTAAGAAATAAATTCAGAAAGCTCAGCCGCAAAAGCATATTGGGCAGAGCGGAGCAGTTTAAAGTTGGTGTGTGGCTGCTTGCATCGAGTATGGAAAAGCGAAAATGAACAAACCTCCATAGTACTTATGGTTGTTCCAAAGAACTTTGGAGAAATTGAAGCAAAGGTTTTATTGGACTGGTGGTCGTCAATCAGCTATGGAGAAGATTGTGAAATATGCTGAATGCATTGTGATGAAGGGCGTTATCCCAAGCAAGAGGTGTACCTCAAAACCCAGAAATCTGACTGAATTGAGGCAGTCCATTAAAACGATAATTGAGGCAATCCCGACTTCAGCCCTTCAAGCCGCAATTAATAATTTTCTATTTAGTTGTCGCATATGCGTGGCTAAGCATGGAGGTCATTTACGGTTTAGAATTTTTAAAAATAATTATATAATTATATAAAATATAAAATTTGCTAAACAATAAATGTAATTCATTAATTTAAAAAAAGTAATTACGGTTTGTTTTTGTAGCACGATTCGTAAGCCACCCTGTATGTGCGAGCATTAGCTATTGCTTGCGCTAAGTGAAATACGCAAGGGTCAGCACTTTAGCGCAAATATCAGTATTACACCGTGTATCTGTTGTACATGTGAAATATTTAATTTTTAATTTAATTTACTGTGTTGATTCCCCTAATCGGACTCAGCTGTTTTATTAGTATAAAATATTAAAACGTTGAATTAACTGTGCTGATTGCTGAAATCTGATTTAACTTTAATTATTGTAACTAATAATTTATGATGTGTTAACCCCTCCGTCCTTAAATTAGAGAGTTGAGCAAAATTTTAATAAATCTTTTATCCCAATTTCTTTAGTGTCTTATTTGGGGCTTCTTTCTATATATATTTTAAGTTTCTTTTGCTTAAGTTTACTTAGAACAATTATGATTACAGACATTACAATTTTTATTGATGTTACGTTAATAGTAAGGTAGATATAGTTTTTCTCTTTAACAATAAAATTTTTTTAGTCTCGTTTGACTGAAATTCTTTAATTCATGCATCTTGTTTTCTACTTCAATACTCGTATTGCAATACTTTAATTGCTGAATACTTGTACGATCCATTTAATTTTACATTTTAGTTTTCTAATTTTACATAGACATTAAATTCATTTAAAAATATTGGGGGTTTTAGTACGCAGCTTTGTTATCTATTATTCGTTATTCGGTAAAATTTTACATGTGTTTTGTTCTTGTAAATTTAACAAAATGCCAGCATAACGAATAACACTTTACCGTGCCGACAACTCTGACAAATTACTCGTTACTTGGTGAAACAGTAATCAGACTATATTATTGTAAAGTGGATGTACAGAATCACCGAAAGCCATTCCTGTCCCGAAATAAAAATTAGAAGGGTTTTTAAATAATGAACAATTATCTAATATTTTTGAACCGTGAGTTGAACCGCAGTAACCTAGCTGGTCACGCACTACTTGTGCTTTAAAAAATTATATATATGGAATCTGGAAAAGTAATTTGCATGATATGTAACAGGAGCTTTTATTAATTTAATTTCCGTGCCATCAACTTATCCAATGCAAAATGGCAGATCATTGAAAGCTTTTCACACTATTTCAGAGCTTTCTCCACAATAGCTTTAAGAAACATCAAAAAATCCTGTTTATAATTTGGAAACTTTCTCCTGATAAACCCAATCTGAATAAAACTATTGCGAGTTGTAGCTCTACAGAAAACTGTTTACTTTTGCATTTTGTGAATAATTCGTTGAAATCATTGTTAAAAGATGATAAAATTGTGGCCGATTTTCTTGTAACATTTGGCGGAAGCGATTCTCATCCATTGAAGTCAGAATATCTACGGCCCATGGATTGATTTTGGAACAAAATTTACAAATTGATACAGTTTGTCAAACGCGTTGCCCACTTCATCTTCTTCGTTTTCGTTAAATATATCTGTGTAAAAAATATACTATTAATTTATATATAATCTTACACCTTTTGTATTTACCTTCAATTGACGCTATTCGTTGAATCGTTGTTCAATTAAATGTTTAATTATTTTCGATTTCGCACTTATTTTAGGCATTTTATTCTTTTTGTCTATAATTTTTTATAATCTTTCAATATCAGCTGTGTTGAAAAAATTTAACGGTTAAAAACTAACGTAGATAAGTGTATTCACAGTTGACAAGCTGTAACCAATTTAATGAACAACGAATAACAATGCTGCCTGTGAAAACCCCAGATGTGTTATGCATGTGCCATTCGTAACGTCAACCACTACTCTTATCTTATTAGTTCTCTTTTCTTAATCGCTCTTACTTCTAATGAGGAGCGATGCAAGTATGAGCGATGAGGTTTGGTATTTGTTCATTAACTGTTGTCTCCATGTGTCGAATGGTGTTGTGATAGTCCTGCAATTGTATCAAATGTATAATTTTGATATAAGTTGGGAAGACGAGTAGTCTAGGATCTGAACATTGGCAGTTATTAATGTTAACGTCGCAAATGTTGCAGCCAAACTAAAAAATTAAACAAAATAAAATAAATTATATTATAGTGATTTTATTATCGTTTTATAAGATTTTTGTTAACCTCTCTGCCCGTTCCTGTTATGATTGTCGATGATTAGTTTTCCTTAACTATTTCTTTTTTTGTAACGCGGTTTCAATTTTGTGCCATATTTTTAGTTAGTTTTGTATATAAACTGCCTGTGCTGATGAGTAGTCTTTGAAAGTCATTATTTTCTTATTCGAGGTCTTGTTCTTGTTTGAGCTTCAGTCTTTGTATGTAATTTTGTCTGGCTCCCTCTTCTGTTGATATGGATTTAATTCTTGCTTGATTATATTTGCAATATTTATCTATGGATGTTAGTACTAATTTCTTTTCTGCTATAAATATGTCGGTATGAAAGATCTGTCCTCGATATTCAGAAAACGGAGTAGGTTTTCCTCTTTTTGCTTGGATGCCCCTCGTACTTGTTTTCTGAACATATTCTACATTAATTTTTCGATTATTTATTTTTTATATTCTACTAGCGGACCGGTACGTGCTTCGCTACTTATAAAGCGAAATAATAAAAAAAATTAATTGGAATATCAAATTCATTTATTCTAACAAGAAAATATTTTATTAATTGCTAGCTATTTTAAAACTTAATCTAAAATATTTGGAAAAACAATATTTTTTGTTTTTCCATTTCGAGCATGAATAAACATATGGCGGTGGGTACCGACTTTGGAACAGGCAACATAAAGTTGGCCATGTGAAAAAATTATTCCTCCAAATTCACACCACAAACGTGAAGTGTTTGCCCTTGGGCCTTGTTGATGGATATCGCAAATGATGAACTCACAGGATATTGTAATCGTTTGAACTCAAATGACACAACATCTTTGGAATCATTGGGATACGCGGTATCAAACAAACTTCTCCTTTTGATTTAGCAGTTAAGATCGTAGCTTCAATCAAATTTGGCAATATCTTTTTCACTGCTAATCTGGTGCCTTTACGCAGTTTTGGTGAATTTATATTTCACAATAATATAATCAAAGAACCAACTTTCAGAATCAAGCATACCAGCCGGTTCATATTGATTCATAACACTGTCAATTCATTTATATGTCGTGACTATACCTGACAGTTTCGCTTGAAATTGAAAATTAAAGGCATTGATAAGAATGTTCTTCGGTGCTAAAATGGCGCGTTCTCTCAACCAATCATGATTTCTGTAATTCTGTAGAACATTCGGTTCGTACAGTGATTAATCCGTTGGTACTGTCGATTTGTATTTTGCCATCACCAATTTCTAACAATTGTTTTGAATATACATGGGCAGCTAGATCATTTTGTAGGGGAATACGTATATTAATGTGCAGTATAAATTTTTGGACATATCTCCAAAGATCTGATGACTTCAAACAGGCATTTATTTCATCAGCAAGGAGTTGATCGAGGAATAACGGGCAATGTTTGACGAAAATCTCCTATTAGTAATATCAAGGCACCACCAAAAAGCTGTTGATTACCACGTAAGTCTTGCATTGTATTGCATCTAAAAAAAGCTAAAATCAATGATTTAACGAACGTTTTGCCTGTACCACCAGATGCATCCAAGAAATATTAGGTGTAGTAAAAGCAAATCTATTATTTTTCTAATAGATGGCGTTATTTATCTGTATCTCGCCTTGTATTAGTCCGATCGGGTTCGGCTAAATGGCGTTAGCAAGACTACTTCGTACTAAAAAAGCTGATAGTTTTGTGATTGGTTGATTAAATTTTGTTTGAGCGAGCGTCAAAGATGGACACTAGCAATGAGAAAATAGCTATAATTTACAGTTTTTTTTTTTTTCGTTAAGAGCAAATACGCAAGCCAGGCGGCTGAAAATGTGAATAGCGTTTATGGTCCTGATACTGTAAAAGCCAAATCGAACAGAAAAATCGAAAAAATCTATTGTCCAGGACCTAAACATTGCACAAAAAACCGTTTGAAACCATTTGAGTAAAGCTGGATACGAAAAGTAATAATTTTCTTAACTTAAGGATAGAAAGTGATCATGTTGATTTTTTGGTAGAAATTTTGGATTGACTGTCGTCCTTGAATTAGTCCAGTCATTTGACATTCAAGAGTCCCTAGATCTCTTTTGTCAGCATTATGTGTCGTCAAACACATTGAAATCGCTTTCCAATTGAGAGGGGTGTTGTGGGATTCTAACGCTATATCCGCATTGCCAACTATCTTGTTTCTTATGACGTTTAAAATTCCAAAATATTTGGGGGTACCTTTAGTGTGCTCGTAGACTTGCAGTATCCTTTCGACACTCTTTTTCCACAAACTAAACTCAGATGGTTTGTCTGAGAATTCCCTTAGTTATCTTACTGCGTCTGGGAATTTGTCTATTTTTGATAAATCATTTCTGTGTCTTTCGCCAATAGTTTGGTCTACTATCGGTATTTGGTTTGCTTCAGTCGTAATTGGTTGTAAGACATGTGCGGGATCTGGAATGGGATTGGGATCAGGTAGGTTAATGTTACATAACATAAACGTTTTCTTGGTTTTCCATATTTCTACGTTTAATTGATGTCGAGATTGATATATTATATATATATATTTTTTTTTTTTTAATAGTAAGTATAACAGTTATTTTTATACTCTCGCAACCTGTTGCTACAGAGTATAATAGTTTTGTTCACCTAACGGTTGTTTGTATCACCTAAAACTAATCGAGTTAGATATAGGGTTATATATATATAAATGATCAGGATGAAGAGACGAGTTGAAATCCGGGTTACTGTCTGTCCGTCCGTCCGTCCGTCCGTGCAAGCTCTAACTTGAGTAAAAATTGAGATATCTTTATGAAACTTGGTAGACATGTTCCTTGGTACCGTGAGACGGTTGGTATTGCAGATGGGCGTAATCGGACCACTGCCACGCCCACAAAACGCCATTAATCAAAAACAAATAACTAAGCTCCGCAATAAGATACAAGACTGTTATTTGGTACACAGGATCACATTAGGGAGGGGCATCTGCAGTTAAAACTTTTTTTTGGGCGTGGTCCAGCCTCTAATAGGTTTAATGTGCATATCTTCTAAATAGCTAATGCTATAATAACAAAATTCACTAGAAGCAAATGCTTTTCGCACTTCTATTGACGGTGTGAAAATAGTTGAAATCGGGTGGCAACTCCGCCCACTCCCCATATAACGGTACTGTTAAAAACTACTAAAAGCGCGATAAATCAAGCACTAAACACGCCAGAGACATTAAATTTTATCTCTGAGATGGTATAAGATGACTTAGAGGAACCGCGTTCAAAATTAGACAGTGGGCGTGGCACAGCCCACTTTTAGGTGAAAACCCATATCTTGAGATCTGCTCAACCGATTTCAACCAAATTCGGTGCATAACGTTCTTTTCATGTTTCTATGTCATAGTGCGAAAATGGGCAAAATCGGACTACAACCACGCTTACTTCCCATGTAACACCATTTTCAATTCCATCTTGATTCTGATACTTTCCACTATGCAAATCAGGTAACAATGATTATATCGGGGTAAAACTTTGCGTGAATAATGCAATTAAAGTATGCCACCTTGCTGCCAAAAATTGTTTAAATCGAACCAAAACTGTTTAAACCCCTAAGTACTAAATATGTGGACCCCAGTGCCTATAGTTGACCTTCTACCGAAAATATCAGTCAATCCACAAAGAAATCTCAAACGAGTATACCATTTGACTTTGCGAGAGTATATGCAAACTAACTTCATAAATATAATATTATATTACTTTTACTTCATTTAAGTTTGTTAGTTTGCTTTCTCATCATCAGATCATCTTTAAGTAGAATAAATAATACAATAATATTAATAAATTTTCTTCTTTTTCATTTATAAATTGCCAAAATTTTACCTAGATCTTGAGCTGGGTAATATTCAGATTCACTACGAAAAAGTCAAAATTTCTACTTTCATATGTCTTTATTAGCCATCGCCTTCTGAGCAAGTCACGGCTACCGAAACTTCAATCCATTGAAATAATTAGAGCGGATACTGACACATACAAATACACCGTGCAACTCATAAGGTCTATGCGTAAGAAAGTAATGAACGATCGTACGTACACGTTAACACATAATAAATTATTACAGTTACAATAATTGAAGCAAAATTAGATTCCGGGAATCAACACAGTAAATTTTTGACTAAAGTATGAAGTAAATTAATTAATTTTGTTAGATCAGTATGTAATTGTAAAAAAATTTTAACTAATACAAAATACAAAAAATAAATAATTGTGTAAAAAATTGAACTAATACAAAATAAATATTAAATAATTGTGTAAAAAAATTTTAAACTAATACAAAATTAAAACTAAATAAATTATTGCAACGTTTCATCTAAAAAAATGAAGCATATTTTTGGCAACAAGTCTACTTGCCGCAACAATGAATGTATCGGGATAAAAGTTTGAGTGAATAATGCGTTTATAGTATGCCTATAGTTGACTTTTTACCGAAAATATCGGTCAATGTGTAAGATATATAATTGAAATTCATATAATAAAATAAATAAATGAAACTCGCGATAATAGTATGTCTTTGTGTCAAAAATGGGAAGAATCGGATCAATACTTCGGTTAATATAAAATTTTGCCAACACCTGAAGTAATTTCTCGGACTTTGATCCTTGCAAGTTGCGAGATTAAAAAATGTTCGGTTACACCCGAACTTAGAACTTCCTTACTCGTTATTAAAAGATTGGATATACAAGAAATATCAATGGAAGAGTACGATTCGCTGTACAACAGCTACACAAATAACGGGTTGCTATTGGAATATTTGAAAACTTACTTACATTTCTTACCAGGCTAAGAACAATTTCCTTTTTTTTTCAAATAAAAGTAAGTGTGGTTTAGTACACAAAAGAACATTAAATAAATTTATAATTGATAAATAGACTGGGATCTCTAAAATAAGCGTTTCATTAAATGAGTTGTAAAGTGTAAAGCTTTGTGCTGGGAAAGATTCCTAGATTTAATTATCGAGAGAACACAAACTATCTCCTCAAAAGAAGAAATATGAAGACATCAATATAACACATGTATCCATAGCAGTAGGCAAACACTTTGCCTAAAGTTGTTCTAGTTGAATTAGAATTTTAATTAGCAAGAAGAAGTATTTTCTATACATTTGATTAATTTTACGATAATCTTTAATAATAAAAATAACAAGACAAAGATGAAAACTTTGCATAGCGTTATATATAGAAAACCTGTGGAAGATTATAAAGGAAAATTTGGGACCCATTAAACCACGAAATAAGCAGGAACTATGGGAAAAATTCCAAGAGGCGTATTATTCAATATCGAATTCAGTCTGTATAGCTCTAGTGGAATCTATGCTGAAAAGGTGCACTGCTGCACTCGCAAATAAAGATTTTGCAACAAAATTCTAACCTATATGCATTTTTAGTTATAATAGTCTATTTTCACGAGTTTTGGTTCCATGATTCTATTTAATTGTCAATTGAAGTTGACGTGACAGTTCCTTTAAAAGTTGCCTGCTGATAATACTTAAATTTATATTAAAATTATTATTTTTTTTTTTAAATTTTATGAACTATAAAAATAATTGTTTCCTCCTAAGAACTGTGGTATTACTTTTTGTTTAGCAAATAGTTGTGAATACAATTTTAATTTTATTTTATTCTCAGTAACTGTATATATTTAAATTCCGAGCGACTGTCTGTCTGTCCTTGCAAACGATAACTTGAGTAGAAACTGAGATATTGTTCCCACAAAAAGCTATTTATTGAAGACATATAAAGTGCCTTAACTAAGCTCTACAATAAGATACAAAATCTTTTAGTACAGATGAACGCTAACTTCGATACGTGATAACTACGAACACTTCCCATATAACGGTTATGTTGGAAATCGCGTTGGACCGGGTAACAAAATTGGAAAATGGGCGTAGCACCACACACCTTTAGATGAAATCCTAAATCTTAGGAACGACTCAAATTTGGTGTGTAGCATTACTCAGTCATTTTACATTGTGAAAATAGGTGAAATCGGAGTATAAAATTTTAAATTCAATCTAATTCTTCCATTTTGCAGGTTATAAATCGAGAATTATTAACGTTATTCTAATAAAACTGTGCAAGAATATAGTTCCTTTATCGGACTATAACTTTTCAAAACCCCAGGTACCGATTGTGTGGACCCCTGTGCCTATGGCTGACTTTTTATCGAAAATATCGGTTAATCTGTGAAGTCTAGTATTGAAATTCGGAGAGTATATATTTATTATAACAGCATGCCCTTGCCCATAATAATGATATGTCGAAATACCAAATCTGGATAAAATCAGATCAATATATCCTATACTAGCTCCCATAAACCCTTTAAACTTGCGTATATGGCCGTCAATATGTAAATATCTTATCAAAATTAGGTGAACATATAAATTGATATACTATAGTTTAATGTCAAAAATGTGTGAAATCGATTCATGAATTACTCCCATATACTACAATACAAATGGTGATTTTCGTAAGTCAAACAGACTATATACCCAATGTGTAGGTCAGTGTGTGAATTACCTTTATGCTATATCTAATTTTAGTTATTTAATATACTAAATATTTCGGGAAAGCATCATTATGTGTAATTTTTGCCCACCCAGTTCGCTGTTTCTTCATTCGAGTAATGAGGAGTGGTTCTTGGAAAATTCTGCGATTTTTGAGTAATAACGTAGATTCAAAAACAAAAATAAATTTTAATCAATAATTAACTATACCACTCTTATAAATAATTTCGTTTTGACACCTTATTTAAGATTCGAATGGACCGCATTGTAATAGAACATCTACTTAGAAGAGGATATTATGAAACGGCAGAGTGCCTTGCAAGGAAGTCTGATATACGAAGTTTAACTAATCTTGGTGAGTAAAAAGTGTGCGATCGTCATTAAACCTTTTATTTATTAGTTACTTAAATATAAAAATTATGTGATGTGTTAATCCATAATATCGGACCAAATTTGGCTCGAACTGGTCCATTTCAACTGCGCGAATTATATATTATATTTAATTTTGTGCCCACTAGTTATATATCAAGAAAACAACTTAATTTTTATCTTACTTCAATCAGACTGCCTCTCGCATCAGATTGGCAAATCGAGCTTGCTGCTATGTCCGGCTGTACCGCACATTCCAGCAAGCTCAAAATATGCTGAGTCTGCTGTTGGGGTCACGTATTGGCGGATCACGCGATGTGGTGCAGTGCATGTCGTCGTTATACATAACTCCCCCAGGGCCACTTTGATCATTTTAAAACTTACATTCTTATATTTATTTCCTTAAGATGAGAATAACGATAGTTATACTTATTAATGTAATTATAATTACGGTGGCGCGAATGCCATATGTTATATTCTTATGATATTTTAACTTTGCTATTCCTTTCTTGTAATTATTTTTTAACATGATGTTTCTTTCAACACAAGTCTGATTGAGACTTTCATTATGTGCATTCTTTATTATTAAGGTATCATCACTTATTTCTTGAATTAGTGATCTATTATTATACATAAATTTACAATCATCAGAAAAGATACAATTCTTGCTCAATTTTAATTTCTTAAATTCAGTATTTTCCTTTTTTTTTATATACTATTAAAATTAATTCATCTTGATTTATTTGCAAGTTTTGTTTATTTGGTAATGGTGTAATTAATTTTACATTTTCTTTAAATACATTGGCCCGTGAATTAGCATTTTCTTTTAATGTTTCACCATTATGTACTATTATGCTTAACCTCTTATCCTCCACTTCGGTGCCTAACTTCTCTGCTTTAGCTAATATATGTTGCCTCTTTATGTTTGCTACATGAATGTTTTGCAGGATGGTAATTCGGAAATACGGTTCGTCCTTGTGTCGTACTCGTTTGTAGTTTTTTACTGGCCTTGACGATCTCAGTTCTTCGTAGTCCTCTCTATACCTATTTCTTTCTTGTATTATATTGTTTTTTTTTTCAAATGGTTGAGTAATAATTACAAGATTTAAGAACTGTATCAACTGTTCAGCCCTGAATTCATTATCCATTATGATTTCTTTTTGGTTTTCCAAATTTCGCGAAATGTTCAATTATAACAGCCTTCTTTGCCCTAAAATTTCTATCACTTAAGCTGTATGCTGCGATTTTTGTCAGTTTGTCAATAACTGTGACAAAAGACTGCTTTTTGAAATGAAAAATGTCTATATGTACTATTTCATTTTTATCTCTTGGTGTTTCTGTTATTTAATCTTTGGTCTTATCGGTTTCCCATCATATTTAACCCTTTCGCACTTTTCACAGTTATTTATTATTAACTGTATGGGATTTTTGAATTTGGGATAGTATATTTTGTCTTTAAGTGTAAGGTTCGTTTATTCCGCTATGCATTGATTCATTATTATGGTAAAGTGAGATTTGCTTATGTAAATATTCTTTGTTTTTATTTCTGTTGCTCTTTTTGTACATTTGACCAATTTTAAATTATTATCATGTGAAAACATCAAAATCATTAATATCTGAATTTTACGATAATCAAATTTAGTGACTTCTGAGAATATGCCGACACACCCTTTTCCTTTAATTTGCCGCCTTAACACCTCTTTTATTATGTACTCTTCCTCCATTGGGTTGATCTCTATCATCTTTCTTCCATGGAGTCTCTGCAATTTTTGGGCTGTACGTTAATATGATTTGAATTTTATGTTTTTCACTATTTCTTTCTTGATTACAAAGGGTTCTAGCAGTTCTTCTTCTGCAGAATGTACTGTATCCGACATTTTTAAATTTGATTCATCGTCGTTCCCTTCTGTTATTTTAGGCGAATTCTCAATTCGACTTAGGAAGTCCGCTGCTACGTTATCTTTACCCTTTACATACTCTATTTCGTAATTGTACTCCTGGAGTTTTAGAAACCACCTTTGATGGCGTGGTGCAAATTCTTTCCCTTTATACTTGTTGTTTAGATACTTAATCAGTGATCAGTTACTCTCTTAAATTTTGCTCCGTATATGTATGGTATAAAAAAAGTCACTGCATATATGATTACAAGGAATTCCTTGTCTGTCGTCGCATATTTCTGCTCATGATTGTTTAATGTTCTTCAGATAAAGTACAAGTATATTGGTTGGCCTTGCTGGGACAGATCCAATAGCGTAAATATTGAAGATCTCTCGTATTTATTTTGTTATCTTTCTTTAAATATTTTATCATTGGGTAAGCTATTCTAGAGTAATTTTTAATAAACTTTCTACAATAGCCTGTGGTCCCTAAAACCCTTTTAAATGTCTTTCTGTTGTTAGAATTGGTAATTTTTGTATGGCAAAAATTTTTTCCGGGTTGGGCTTAATTCCGTCTTTAGTCAAGACGTGGTTTTTTTTTTTTAAACTACACTTGTTTGCCTGGATTTTTAGGTTATTTTCCTGAAGCTTTGAAATAATGTTTCCTAGTCAATGTATGTGTTCTTCTAGTGACGTAAAAAATATTATATGTCATCTAGATAGACTACACATATTTTATTAATATGTTCCCTTAAGCTTGACACCATTTTTCACTACCATTTCTTTGTTATCAATGTTTATCGTTTTTACATTTTTATACTCTCGCAACATGTTGCTACAGAGTATAATGGTTTTGTTCATCTAACGGTTGTTTGTATCACCTAAAACTAATTGAGTTAGATCCCCCCCTAATAGATTTAATGTGCATATCTCCTAAACCACCAAAACTATAATATCAAAATTCACTGCGAACAAATGTTTTTAGCACCTTTATTGACAGTGTGAATTCGGGTAAAAACCCCGCCCACTCCCCATATAACGGTACTGTTAAAAACTACTAAAAGCGCTTATTAATTTAGCTCTGGGATGTTATGAGATGACTTTATAGGAACCGACTTCAAAATTAGACAGTGGGCGTGGCACCGTCCACTTTTCGGTGAAAACCCATATCTTGGGATCGGCTTGACCGATTTCAACCAAATTCGGTACATAACATTCTTCCTATATTACTATGTTATAGTGCCAAATGAGCGAAATTGGATTACAACTATGCCAATTTCCCGAATAACACCATTTTAAATTCCATCTGATTCTTTCACCTGCCACTATGCAAATCAAGCAACAATGATTGTATCGGGGTAATGCGTTTATAGTATGCCACCTTGTGACCAAAAATTGTCTAAATCGAACTAAAACTGTTCAAGCCCCTAGGTACTGAATATGTGGACCCCAGTGCCTATAGTTGACTTTTTAGGTCAGTGTGTAAGATATATATTTGAAATTCATATAATAAAATAAATAAATGAAACTCTCGTTAATAGTATGTCTTTGTGTCAAAAATGGGAAGAATCGGATCAATACTTCCTTTAATATAAAACAAACAACCTGAAGTAATTTCTCGAGCTTTGGTCCTTGCAAGTTGCGAGAGTATAAAATGTTCGGTTACACCCGAACTTAGAACGTCCTTACTTGTTAAATGTAAAATCATTCCCCAATATAAGATCGTATGGCTTGTTAAAATCCATTTTTAACCATCGCATTCTGGCATTTTGAGGTTATCTAAATTGTAGTGGGCATGGTGTCTTAACCCTTTCGTTCATCGCCCTTATTTCTCCATTCAATGTAGTAATTATTGTTTTATTTTTTTCTAATACTGATAAATTATACTTTTCGAAACTGGCTCTTTTCATTATGCTTATGGTAGAGCCTGGATCTACTAATGCACACCATTTCTTATTACATTTGAAAAAATAAGTCAGTTACATTATTTTCAAGTGTGTTAAAATTCGTTATATTTCAACATCAACTTTTTCCTATATGCGTTGCCGTCCTATTTTTACCTTCATTCTCATTTATATTCTTCGATTGCGCAGACTTTTACGCATTTGACCTTGCTGACAACAATTGAAACAACGAAACTTTTCCGGATAGGACTTTTGTCATTCTTTTTCTGTTGGAAATTTTTTGAATACTTGGCATTGTCATTAGATTCTTTAATGCAGTCAAATTTGACATCCTGCAACAACAAACTATTAACGCAGTCGATGGTTAACCTCGCTTTCGAATTTGCCACAGCCATAACGAATGCTTGATACTCATTAGGCAACCCAACAAGCAATAATGTTGCAACCAATTCATCACCTAGACCTGCATTTATTGACGTCATGACCAACTTATTCACATAATCCTGTACGGATTGAAACTGCACCGGTTTTACCTGCACAAGCTTTTTCAAAAGCTCTACCTTGTGAGTTAAACCACTGTCTTCATACGCTGCCATTAACGAATCTCATGCATTCTTTGATGTTACTGCATTTGCTATATGCGAAAAATTACTCGGCTCCACCATGAGCGTAATCACCGCCAGTAC
Organism: Bactrocera oleae; assembly: GCF_042242935.1. Lineage (NCBI taxonomy): Eukaryota > Metazoa > Arthropoda > Insecta > Diptera > Tephritidae > Bactrocera > Bactrocera oleae. The sequence continues at coordinate 30,540,794 of NC_091536.1, forward strand.
ACGTTCATAACTTTGACCTGTCTATTCTTTTATATATAGTGCAACGGAATAGAAGTTACTGTTTCTTTCTAATATTAAATTTGTTTCTTAATACCTGACTATCTAGTCTAATACTCGATTCCTGGTCTAACATGTCCTTTACCTCGTAATAAGGCTGCAGTATCTTTGTAAGGTTGGTCATGTTAAATAGGCAGTATTCACGTTGATATAAATGTGCGGTTTCCTATGTTGTTGTTGTAGTGACAGAATTCTGCCGAGTTGACAGGCCTAGGCCGGATAAAACTCCGGGACCGTTCCGGTTACGTAGACCCGACTGTCACGGGAACGGACGAATTTTATATCTTTCAGGTCGGTTACAAGTTGACATACTATGACTATGAGTTGAAGTAGGTTGTGCTGTATTATTGGCTTTATTGTTGCGTAAGTTATTTTTGCGGAGACTCCCCTCCAGTTGCCAAAATTGTGTCCTCGCGATTTTATTTTACTGTGTGTTTGGAGTATCGGGGTAGATATTTGTCTCGTCAATTTTGTTTTCCGAACATTGTTTGTCTCTCTTTGTATACTTTATTGACTATTTTTATACTCTCGCAACCTGTTGCTACAGAGTATAATAGTTTTGTTCACCTAACGGTTGTTTGTATCACCTAAAACTAATCGAGTTAGATATAGGGTTATATATATATAAATGATCAGGATGAAAAGAAGAGTTGAAATCCGGGTGACTGTCTGTCCGTCCGTCCGTCCGTCCGTGCGTAAAATATCTAATATGGTTGAATGTAACCGTTCTACTTGAGGGAAATAATAGTTTCTGTACATGGAATATGTGCATTTGAATATAGGTGAATATGCCTGTTGGTGTTGGTGTTTTGTTTAACATTTGTTTGGTAGGTTTACGCTCATATTAGCTTTCTTTGCATATGACATATTTTTGCGAATGTATTTGCGTATTGTTTTAGGTTTGGCCAGTATTTCTTTTATTATGTATTTTTGCATTTCTATGAGCTTTATTGTGAGTGAACTTGATTACCTCGTCTCTATCCTTTTCTTCGGTGATGTCTTTTAGTACTACTTGACAGAACTCTTTGCGTATTGATGAGAAAGTATTTATTAAGACGTGTACTTTGTTCACAGCTTCTAGTTGGAAACACAAGGCAGTAGTGTTGTCGCTTATCGCTTATTTTTGTTATATGTATTGTTAGTGAATTTAATTTTAAATATTTCATTAGGAGTTATTGTATTTTCGTTACTTTCTACTAATATAATTTGAGTTTTAAATGAGTTCGGTGGTGTCGGTGTATTTGAGGATGGTTTGATGTTTCAGCTGATTACATTGATTCATTTGATAGAGCATCGGCTACTACATTCTCGTGCCCTTGTTTATAGGTATTTTGATTTTGCTCCGTATTCTTCTATCTGATGTTTTCATCGTTTTGGGTTTGTATTCGGGTTTTTTCTGTTGAGTAGAGTAATTTTGTTCCGTCTGATTTAGAGTTGAATGCTATTGGGGTTTTCCCTTGACCTTATACAGCCCCTATAGCATAATTAATTGTATCCGTGGTTAGTTCGCATTCTTTATTAAAATTTAGTTGATACAATTCTATGTGCTCCTTTAAATTCTTTTTTAATATTTCCATAGCTTTCTTTGTTATTTTGACATTTGAACTTTTATTTTTTGATATATTAGCGTTTTCTTCTCTCAAATAGATAGTCAATGGTTTGCAAATTTGTGCAAAACTTTTTATAAATTTCTTTTAGTAAGATGTTAGTCCTCGAATGGATCTGAGTTCTTTCAAATTTTTTGGTTCTTTATACAAGTATCTATCTATGGCTTAAATTTTTTTTAAATCTACTGTTATTTTTCCTTTTTGTTCATAAGACCGCGTGTAATATTTGTATTATATTGGTAATGTTTTTCGTATGTTGTTCATCTGTTTTTTCTCTGTCTTCTTTTTTAATTCTGAAATCCTGATTCTAAGTCAAGTGTAGTGAAGTAATTAGTTTTCCCCAAGTTTTGAAGAGTCATGGTTATATCTGGGATAAGATATCTATCTGAGATTGTGTGTTTATTCAATTTTTTAAAGTCTATTATTATTATTCTTTGATTTTGGTGATATTCGTCTGTGCTCTTATTTGATACAGTCCATATCGGAGTTATATGGGCTTTTACTTGGTTGAATTATATTATATTATTGTCTAGTTTCTTAATTTCCTCTTTTTACAAAGTCCTGGTTAGCGAAGGGATAGGTATATTGCCTCACCCTAACAAGTTCATTACATTCTGTTCTCATTTAGCTTTAATTTCCCTTAGAGTATTTTCTCCAAGGACAATTGCAAAGTCCTTAAGTTTATCTATTTCTAAGAATGTTAATTTCCCTTTAATGTGTAATGAATTGAACTTCCATGAAGTGTATTTGTTTTTATATTTTGGTCTAGTTTAATCCTCTTGGCACATACACATGTATTGGAGAGTTGTTTTGACGAATTTTCATCATGTCCTCATCTAAAACGTATAATGGGTGTTGGTCGCCATATGTGTCTTCTAAGCGGTCAATGATTGCATCAAAATTGTGTTTAGTGGTGTTGTTTACTAAAACTTGTGCTGCTTTTCCTGTGTTCTTGCATCTGATCATAATGCGTGCTTGAGCATAATTTTTTTCTGTTTCTAATTGATTAATGCTGTCCATTTAAGTCATGCCATCTTCCCCCAACTACTATATTCGTAGAAGTCTTCCGAAATATAAGAAATGTTTTGAATATATTTAAATCCACGTCCTGGACAAAATTGTATGAGCATAATTGTTTTGGAATTGGTGCTATTACTTGTGGTTACGTTTGTTCGACCAAGGACAAACGCTGTTGTGGATCCATGACCATCTGTCGTGTGTGTTAACTGTACGTACACGACGAACGATCTCACAATGTCACTTAGTCAAACAAAGAACAGATTATTGTGCGGACGCATTACGTTTCACAAACACATGGCGATCTTAGGCCTAAACCATGCTGTCCTACAAGTTTCCGTTAGCAGCTCCGGATTGGTTGACTATATTGCGTGGTGGGAGATTACCTCAAGTGGTTATTCAAGGGTGGGTAGTAGAGCTGCAAAACTATCGATAGTCGGTCTACTCGATATTTTCGATAGTTTAAAAAAATACTATTATAGTTTCCCCCTTGAAATCTTTTTTTTTGTTTAAATTAGGAGCCTATGGCTTTGTACACTTCATTTTTATGAACTAATTATTAGATTTCCCATATTTAGAAAACAATAACAGAAAACACGAAAAAGTGAATAAAGTGACAAGGTAGAAAAAGATAAATTTTTTATACATTTATGTAAAATGAGATCAATAAATTTATACTTAAAAAATGTTTCCATAGAGTACTTTATTCGTCAATAATCCATTTAAATAGTAATTTATTGACGTTTTTAGCCTTTAATGCTGCTCTCCTATCTGATATTCCAATCCAGCCTGGCTAAACATTCTCTCCGACTCTGTAGAAGTGATGGTACACACAGATGCTGAGGGACATCGAATCATTTTCGTTGCTCTGTAATGGAAATAAAAATAAATTTGTAAGAGACATTCGGTGCTATAACTATACATTACATAAACATATGTTTCTATATCTAAAGGTGTCTACGTTTTTAAAAGACCTTTAAAAGTAATTACCTTCCAATGGTTCAAGGTAAACAATCTCGTAAAGCATTTGGCCGTTGGAGATAGTGACGAACTGAGCTTATTACATCCACTCTGTTTGATTTAATCTTCTCTTCATTTTTTTTTATTGAGGAAACTCAAAAGATGTTTAATGAGTGGTTGCGATTGCGTGTTGGACGACGTTGAAGGCTATTCTGTACACTGAGGTACTGGTTGGGTTTTATTCATACCAGCTATTTGATTTTTTTTTTGAACCGTGCATCCTAAATAGTGGCAATTTTTGTGATGTTTTTGTTATGAAGAAGACGCATTTTTAAGCACTTTATCAAAAAATTAGACAGTACAAACCCGTCAGATATTTTCACCAAAAGTAGTGGAATTATCAAAGAATGGTGACAGTGCTGCTAGATGAAGTTTGCACAGTAGCATCATGAAAACATTTTACCATAAAATAGCCACTATGGTTTGAATGGTTCTAACCATTCTAACACCTAATAAAAGTGTATAAAATAGTTATATTTAATAATTTTTATATTATTTTTAAAATCTACTTACGTCAAGAGAAGGTTGAAAGGATGATTTTACACCTAATTAATTAATATTGAAAGTGTAAAATATAATATTGTGCTCAATCTAAACAAGGATGAAAGGATGATTTTAACCACACCTAATGGAATTGTATAAAATAGTTAAATTTAATAATATGTAGAGATATTATTCTAACAATATATCTACTTACGCTTTTGAGACCACTGGTTACTAGCGCGCAACCAAGCCAATAATGGCAGAAATGATGATTTTAAGGCTGCCAGTTATCTAAAATTGAACTTCATCTTTTTCTTCTTTTTGTCAGAATTTTCACGAACTATGAACTCTACCTTCGGAATTTTCCGTACCACAAGATTTTCGCCGTTCGCCCTCTTCTATCAACTTTATTTTTATTGAATTAAGCTTAGGTTGCTCATCTCGAGACTCCAACGCGACGACCAAATTTTCAAACGATTTTGACAAGCTAGTAGCATTATGACGAAATACTCATTTTAGAGACTTGCCCAATTTCTTCAAGGTTATCTGCCAATGATGTAAACATGCTGACGTAGGCCTGCACACACACCGTCGCTCATACGCATACCAAGAAGACGCTTAAATAAAATTACCTAACGCAGCGGCCCTTTTGGTCTATGAATTTCACGAAGAGTATTCCATGCATCATTTCATGTTTTGCAATTCTTTACGTGAGCTATCTGCATCGATGTTATACTCAATATTATAGTTGCAGTCGCCTTCTCATCTTTGGCTTTCTACAAAACTACCGCCTTGTCCTCCGTAGTTCCTTTTGGACACGTTGTTTCCACTTGTTGTGACTGATCATAACTCCTGGTGAACAACACACTTTTCACCTGCATGCTCCATGAGTCATAATTAAACTCATCTAAGTTTTATATATTAAATAGAGACGAACTCATTTTACTTTACTTTGTTTAAACCGCAGGAATTTGGACCTGGCCCATAATCTGTTACAATTGTAATTTTTGCACGTTTTATTTTTTTAACGGTTAAAAAGAATGAACAAGCGCAGATACAAAAAAGTTCATTTACAATAAAATTCATGTTAAATACCAATTCAGAGTTGCATGGATATGTACGGTGGTTGTACGCAGGACTGCATTCCAACACTTACTAACATGAATATCCGAATATTATAGGAGAAAACGTCGGAGACCCTATAAAAAATATCTAAATGATCAGCATGACGAGCTCAGTCGGTTTAGCTATGTCCGTCTGTCTGTATAAACGTGACCTATCCCTTAAGTTCTTTTCTCCTCAATAAGAACACTATAGCATATAGCTGCCATAGAAATAAAACTATCGGATCCAAGTGCTTGTATGGATAACTTTTGTATTTGACTAAATATAGTTACAAAATTTGGCAAGGGTTATTATCTGAGGCAATAATGCAATCTTTGAAGAAATTGTTCAGCTTGCATGCAAAAATTTTTCATTTGACAAAATATCTTCACGAAATTGGCAAGGGCTATTACCTACGCAATAATACAATCTCCGAAGAAATTGTTCAGATCGGATAACTATAGCTGCCATACAAACTGAACAAATGGAATCAAGATCTTCTAAGGAATCTTTTGTATTTGTGAAAGGTATTATAGCTTCGGTATTCGGTATATAGCAACCGAATTTAACGTTTTTTCTTGTTTTTCTAATGTTTTTTCAAATTCAGAATTAATCTTCATTTGTTGATTATTGTTTTCTATTTATATTTCTATTAAATAATCATGGTCTGGAGTTCCTGCCACAAATTGTATTATGAAGCCTAAAAAGTTTAGTGAACGTCGTGATCTTGCGATTTTAAAGCCTGTATTTTGTTTAGAAGAATAGCCTTTTCTTCATTCATTGTAGTGGCTTATATAATATCTTCGTACAGTGTATGTGTAGTCGTTAAATTGGCTAAATACCATACACTATATCTGGCTCAGTCAAAACATATATTTTTTTTTACTGAGGTCAGTCACTAAATCATCCTAAGAGGAGTAAATAGTTAATAAAATTATAATGCCGTTGTACATGCTGTACCCTGTTGCACGGTGGACGTATATTTGGCATGTCGCTGTTGATTACGGATAAGTAGGAGTTTAACCTGCTACAGTTTCCAGAATGAAATTGCGCAAGTGTCACTCTACATTTTTTGGGTGACTCAAGCTCTTTGTTTGCTAAAGGTGGTGCTTTAACTCCAAGTACGCTATTCACTGGGAGGGTTAAGTTGCTGATGGCTCCACTGGCGATCAGTGCGTTTCTGAAGTTTGTTGCGTTCGTAGCCTGGTCGGCATACTCTTCGATGTTGTCAACGTAATCACGACGACCTCTTGATGCTCCTAGGAGAGGTTTCTGCAGAAACATCCCTGCAGAAACTGCTTGGATGGAGTGCATTGTGTTCCTTGACTGGAAGCATGGAGGCCTCACTATATACCAAAGGTGTTCGAGAAAAAACATCAAGAGGCATCCTTTAATTGTAGGAAGTGCAGTATTCTGACACGTATGAAGCTTCTTCGTTCGTGAAAGAATACAGGCTGGCGAGTTTAACACGTAAAATCTTAGGGTTGTTAACAGTTGAAATTTCAATGCCATCGATTCCAACATAGAACCAGTCTGTTCTCCTTCGTCCAGTTAGTAAATATTTAGTGGGAGATAGTATTAGGCCGCTTGCAGAGAAAAAGTGAGAAAGATAGGCGAGATAGCTGTTTACTCTTGAATCATCTGCGTATAAGATGATGAAAATTGCCTCTGGTGATTGCGGAATTCCTACATATACATAAGTTAAGCAGTAGGGGGGAGAGGACACAACCCTGTGGAACCCCCTGTTTAATTCTTATTAAGGTTAAAATGATTATTCAATGTATTTCGACGATTTCGTCCTATTGATGACATTCTAAACCTCTGAACCGGTGGTAGTAAATGGCGCTCAGTCTTTGGCATTTTGCTCAACCGTCGGGTAACACGACTGTTTGTCTTGTGGGTCGAAGGGTGCAATGTAAATTGCAGGCTACTGCCGCACACTTGGACAAGGTCTTGACAGTAGTCCAGAGCTTACTCACACCGGTGGATAGGTTACAGGATTTCAAGTGCTATATCCATTTCGTCCGATAATACTGATTTACCATTACCTCCAGACTGAGATTCTTTCGATTTTCCTAAATTTTGTGCAGTCATATTAACATAAGGTATTTTTGGAAATCAACTACCATTCTCCTTTTTAGCTTGCCTAGTTTTCGGTGCCTTTTTTGGAACAGTCCCTATAGATGACTTTTATGGGTTTTTACTTGGGTTAATAATTTCCTTTTTTTAACAATTCACTAATTTCTTTATTCACAAAGTCGTTATCCGCAATAAGATATACGTATTGTTTTGTCCATATTGAATCCTCTGCTTAACCGTTATATTTTTGAACAGCTGATATACAAGGTGCGTTCCAAAGTAAACAGGACTTTTAAAAAAAAGGCCAGAACAAATGGTTTTATAGGCAAAATCAATTAATTTTATTCAAAATAGTCTCCTGCTTTAATACAGCTTTTTGCACGGTCCAAAAGCATGCCGAACGAGCTCTTTGCCCGGTATGGCCGCCAGTATGCCGGTGCAAGCCTTTTGAATGGCCTCCACGTCTGCATAACGCTTTCCTTTCATCGGCAAATGCATTTTTCCGAAAAGGTAGAAGTCGCACGGTGACATATCAGGTGAATACGGGGAGTGGTTGTGATTTTTGGTCAAATAATAGGCCACAAGCGTCGATCGATGAGACGGCGCATTATCGTGCAACAAACGCCAACTTCCATCTTCGCGATATTCGGGCGGAACACGTCAAATACGGCGCACCAAACGCTTCAAAACTCCAAGTTAGAATACCGCAATACCCTTGGAATCATAAAAACAAATCTGCATTGTCTTCACTTTTGACTTCTCCAGGCGCGATTTTTTGGGTTTCGGGATAAAACTACTCGTGCACTCTGCTACGGGATAGGCAATCATCGCCATATACTTTTTTCATCAATGGAAACGTTTCGGTAAAAGTTTTACCAATTTTAAAACAAAATTTAATGTTGGCTTTTTGTTCGAAGCTCATTTTCGCACCGATGACAAAAACATACTGACATTTAAAACGCAATAACTTCACTTCCAATAGATGAAAGGTCATGAAATTTTTACTGGAAGTCGATAGGATAGCAACAATGATTATAACGGGGTAAAACTTTGCATGAATAATACGTTTAATGTATGCCACCTTGTGACAAAAAATTGTCTAAATCGAACCAAAACTGTTCAGCCCCTAAGGACTAAATATGTGGACCCCAGTGCCTATAGTTGACATTCTACCGAAAATATCAGTCAATCCACAAAGAAATCTCAAACGATTATACCATTTGACTTTGCGAGAGTATAAAATGTTCGGTTACATCCGAACTTAGCACTTCCTTATTTGTTTTATTATGATATTCTATCACATAATTTAGCTTATTTTCAATTAAATCTTTGATTTCAGGATGGCTTGTCCTTTCGAAAAATAATTGAACTGGTCGTTTATTTGTAACCGAATGAATCGTGTTATATTATTATTTTAGAGTTGTGAATATTTTGTCTTCGGGTATTGTTTTATTTTTACTTATTAAGGTCCGTAAAATATCTAATATGGTTGAATGTAACCGTTCTACTTGAGGGAAATAATAGTTTCTGTACATGGAATATGTCCATTTGAATATAGGTGAATATGCCTGTTCGTGTTGGTGTTTTGTTTAACATTTGTTTGGTAGGTTTACGCTCATTTTAGCTTTCATTGCATATGGCATATTTTTGCGAATGTATTTGCGTATTGTTTTAGGTTTGGCCAGTATTTCTTTTATTATGTATTTTTGCAAGGCAGTAGTGTTGTCGTTTATCGCTATTCGTGATGTCGCTTATTTTTGTTGTATGTATTGTTAGTGAATTTAATTTTAAATATTTCATTAGGAGTTATTGTATTTTCGTTACTTTCTACTAATATAATTTGAGTTTTAAATGAGTTCGGTGATGTCGGTGTATTTGAGGATGGTTTGATGTTTCAGCTGATTGCATTGATTCATTTGATAGAGCATCGGCTACTACATTCTCGTGCCCTTGTTTATAGGTATTTTGATTTTGCTCCGTATTCTTCTATCTGATTTTTTCATCGTTTTGGGTTTGTATTCGGGTTTTTTCTGTTGAGTAGAGTAATTTTGTTCCGTCTGATTTAGAGTTGAATGCTATTGGGGTTTTCCCTTGACCTTATACAGCCCCTATAGCATAATTAATTGTATCCGTGGTTAGTTCGCATTCTTTATTAAAATTTAGTTGATACAATTCTATGTGCTCCTTTAAATTCTTTTTTAATATTTCCATAGCTTTCTTTGTTATTTTGACATTTGAACTTTTATTTTTTGATATATTAGCGTTTTCTTCTCTCAAATAGATAGTCAATGGTTTGCAAATTTGTGCAAAACTTTTTATAAATTTCTTTTAGTAAGATGTTAGTCCTCGAATGGATCTGAGTTCTTTCAAATTTTTTGGTTCTTTATACAAGTATCTATCTATGGCTTAAAATTTTTTTAAATCTACTGTTATTTTTCCTTTTTGTTCATAAGACCGCGTGTAATATTTGTATTATATTGGTAATGTTTTTCGTATGTTGTTCATCTGTTTTTTCTCTGTCTTCTTTTTTAATTCTGAAATCCTGATTCTAAGTCAAGTGTAGTGAAGTAATTAGTTTTCCCCAAGTTTTGAAGAGTCATGGTTATATCTGGGATAAGATATCTATCTGAGATTGTGTGTTTATTCAATTTTTTAAAGTCTATTATTATTCATTGATTTTGGTCATATTCGTCTGTGCTCTTATTTGATACAGTCCATATTGGAGTTATATGGGCTTTTACTTGGTTGAATTATATTATATTATTGTCTAGTTTCTTAATTTCCTCTTTTTACAAAGTCCTGGTTAGCGAAGGGATAGGTATATTGCCTCACCCTAACAAGTTCATTACATTCTGTTCTGATTTCTGCCTTTAATGTACTTGTGAAAGGTAATAATTCAGTATTTAATTTTTTAAGCGGTCTGCTACTTTTAAAACAAAATTTACAGAATAGTCAAAAGGATCATTTAGCTTTAATTTCCCTTAGAGTATTTTCTCCAAGGACAATTGCAAAGTCCTTAAGTTTATCTATTTCTAAGAATGTTAGTTTCCCTTTAATGTGTAATGAATTGAACTTCCATTAAGTGTATTTGTTTTTATATTTTGGTCTAGTTTAATCCTCTTGGCACATACACATGTATTGGAGAGTTGTTTTGACGATTTTTAATCATGTCCTCATCTAAAACGTATAATGGGCGTTGGTCGCCATATGTGTCTTCTAAGCGGTCAATGATTGCATCAAAATTGTGTTTAGTGGTGTTGTTTACTAAAACTTGTGCTTCTTTTCCTGTGTTCTTGCATCTGATCATAATACGTGCTTGAGCATAATTTTTTTCTGTTTCTAATTGATTAATGCTGTCCATTTAAGTCATGCCATCTTCCCCCAACTACTATATTCGTAGAAGTCTTCCGAAATATAAGAAATGTTTTGAATATATTTAAATCCACGTCCTGGACAAAATTGTATGAGCATAATTGTTTTGGAATTGGTGCTATTACTTGTGGTTACGTTTGTTCGACCAAGGACAAACGCTGTTGTGGATCCATGACCATCTGTCGTGTGTGTTAACTGTACGTACACGACGAACGATCTCACAATGTCACTTAGTCAAACAAAGAACACATTATTGTGCGGACGCATTACGTTTCACAAACACATGGCGATCTTATGCCTTAACCATGCTGTCCTACAAGTTTCCGTTAGCAGCTCCGGATTGGTTGACTATATTGCGTGGTGGGAGATCACCTCAAGGGTGGGTATTAGAGCTGCAAAACTATCGATAGTCGGTCTACTCGATATTTTCGATAGTTTAAAAAAATACTATTATAGTTTCCCCCTTGAAATCTTTTTTTTTGTTTAAATTAGGAGACTATGGCTTTGTACACTATATTTAGAAAACAATAACAGAAAACACGAAAAAGTGAATAAAGTGACAAGGTAGAAAAAGATAAATTTTTTATACATTTATGTAAAATGAGATCAATAAATTTATACTTAAAAAACGTTTCCATAGAGTACTTTATTCGTCAATAATCCACTTTTTTTTTAAATAGTAATTTATTGACGTTTTTAGCCTTTAATGCTGCTCTCCTATCTGATATTCCAATCCAGCCTGGCTAAACATTCTCTCCGACTCTGTAGAAGTAGATGGTACACACAGATGCTGAGGGACATAGAATCATTTTCGTTGCTCTGTAATGGAAATAAAAATAAATTTGTAAGAGACATTCGGTGCTATAACTATACATTACATAAACATATGTTTCTATATCTAACGGTGTCTACGTTTTTAAAAGACCTTTAAAAGTAATTATCTTCCAATGGTTCAAGGTAAACAATCTGGTAAAGCATTTGGCCGTTGGAGATAGTGACGAACTGAGCTTATTACATCCACTCTGTTTGATTTAATCTTCTCTTCAATTTTTTTTATTGAGGAAACTCAAAAGATGTTTAATGAGTGGTTGCGTTTGCGTGTTGGACGACGTTGAAGGCTATTCTGTACACTGAGGTACTGGTTGGGTTTATTCATACCAGCTATTTGATCTTTTTTTTTGAACCGTGCATCCTAAATAGTGGCAATTTTTGTGATGTTTTCGTTATGAAGAAGACGCATTTTTAAGCACTTTATCAAAAAATTAGACAGTACAAACCCGTCAGATGTTTTCACCAAAAGTAGTGGAATTATCAAAGAATGGTGACAGTGCTGCTAGATGAAGTTTGCACAGTAGCACCATGAAAACATTTCACCATAAAATAGCCACTATGGTTTGAATGGTTCTAACCATTCTAACACCTAATAAAAGTGTATAAAATAGTTATATTTAATAATTTTTATATTATTTTTAAAATCTACTTACGTCAAGAGAAGGTTGAAAGGATGATTTTACACCTAATTAATTAATATTGAAAGTGTAAAATATAATATTGTGCTCAATCTAACCAAGGATGAAAGGATGATTTTAACCACACCTAATGGAATTGTATAAAATAGTTAAATTTAATAATTTGTAGAGATATTATTCTAACAATATATCTACTTACGCTTTTGAGACCACTGGTTACTAGCGCGCAACCAAGCCAATAATGGCAGAAATGATGATTTTAAGGCTGCCAGTTATCCAAAATTGAACTTCATCTTTTTCTTCTTTTTGTCAGAATTTTCACGAACTATGAACGCTACCTTCGGAATTTTCCGTACCACAAGATTTTCGCCGTTCGCCCTCTTCTATCAACTTTTTTTTATTGAATTAAGCTTAGGTTGCTCATCTCGAGACTCCAACGCGACGACCAAATTTTCAAACGATTTTGACAAGCTTGCTAGTAGCATTATGACGAAATACTCATTTTAGAGACTTGCCCAATTTCTTCAAGGTTATCTGCCAATGATGTAAACATGCTGACGTAGGCCTGTACACACACCGTCGCTCATACGCATACCAAGAAGACGCTTAAATAAAGTTACCTAACGCAGCGGCCCTTTTGGTCTATGAATTTCACGAAGAGTATTCCATGCATCATTTGATGTTTTGCAATTCTTTACGTGAGCTATCTGCATCGATGTTATACTCAATATTATAGTTGCAGTCGCCTTCTCATCTTTGGCTTTCCACAAAACTACCGCCTTGTCCTCCGTAGTTCCTTTTGGACACGTTGTTTCCACTTGTTGTGACTGATCATAACTCCTGGTGAACAACACACTTTTCACCTGCATGCTCCATGAGTCATAATTAAACTCATCTAAGTTTTATATATTAAATAGAGACGAACTCATTTTACTTTTTTTTGTTTAAACCGCAGGAATTTGGACCTGGCCCATAATCTGTTACAATTGTAATTTTTGCACGTTTTATTTTTTTAACGGTTAAAAAGAATGAACAAGCGCAGATACAAAAAAGTTCATTTACAATAAAATTCATGTTAAATACCAATTCAGAGTTGCATGAATATATACGGTGGTTGTACGCAGGACTGCATTCCAACACTTACTAACATGAATATCCGAATATTATAGGAGAAAACGTCGGAGACCCTATAAAAATATCTAAATGATCAGCATGACGAGCTCAGTCGGTTTAGCTATGTCCGTCTGTCTGTATAAACGTGACCTATCCCTTCAGTTCTTTTCTCCTCAAGAAGAACACTATAGCATATAGCTGCCATAGAAATTAAACTATCGGATCCAAGTGCTTGTATGGATAACTTTTGTATTTGACTAAATATAGTTACAAAATTTGGCAAGGGTTATTATCTAAGGCAATAATGCAATCTTTGAAGAAATTGTTCAGCTTGCATGCAAAATTTTTTCATTTGACAAAATATCTTCAAGAAATTGGCAAGGGCTATTACCTACGCAATAATACAATCTCCGAAGAAATTGTTCAGATCGGATAACTATAGCTGCCATACAAACTGAACAAATGGAATCAAGATCTTCTAAGGAATCTTTTGTATTTGTGAAAGGTATTATAGCTTCGGTATTCGGTATATAGCAACCGAATTTAACGTTTTTTATTGTTTTTCTAATGTTTTTTCAAATTCAGAATTAATCTTCATTTGTTGATTATTGTTTTCTATTTATATTTCTATTAAATAATCATGGTCTGGAGTTCCTGCCACAAATTTTATTATGAAGCCTAAAAAGTTTAGTGAACGTCGTGATCTTGCGATTTTAAAGCCTGTATTTTGTTTAGAAGAATAGCCTTTTCTTCATTCATTGTAGTGGCTTATATAATATCTTCGTACAGTGTATGTGTAGTCGTTAAATTGGCTAAATACCATACACTATATCTGGCTCCGTCAAAACATATATTTTTTTTTACTGAGGTCAGTCACTAAATCATCCTAAGAGGAGTAAATAGTTAATAAAATTATAATGCCGTTGTACATGCTGTACCCTGTTGCACGCTGGACGTATATTTGGCATGTCGCTGTTGATTACGGATAAGTAGGAGTTCAACCTGCTACAGTTTCCAGAATGAAATTGCGCAAGTGTCACTCTACATTTTTTGGGTGACTCAAGCTCTTTGTTTGCTAAAGGTGGTGCTTTAACTCCAAATACGCTATTCACTGGGAGGGTTAAGTTGCTGATGGCTCCACTGGCGATCAGTGCGTTTCTGAAGTTTGTTGCGTTCGTAGCCTGGTCGGCATACTCTTCGATGTTGTCAACGTAATCACGACGACCTCTTGATGCTCCTAGGAGAGGTTTCTGCAGAAACATCCCTGCAGAAACTGCTTGGATGGAGTGCATTGTGTTCCTTGACTGGAAGCATGGAGGCCCCACTATATACCAAAGGTGTTCGAGAAAAAACATCACGAGGCATCCTTTAATTGTAGGGAGTGCAGTATTCTGACACGTATGAAGCTTCTTCGTCTGCGTTTTATTACATCCAGGCGACCATATCGGTGCAGCGTACTTGACCCCTCGGACGATTGCCTTGTATGTTCCAACAACGTGTTTTTGTCCTTTTCTCAGGAGCTGGCGGCAAGCGACTTGAGGATTTTGTTGGCTCATTTTGCTATATAAATAATTCCGGTCGTAAGCGAAGTGAAAGAATACAGGGTGTCGAGTTTAACACGTAAAATCTTAGGGTTGTTAACAGTTGAAATTTCAATGCCATCGATTCCAACATAGAACCAGTCTGTTCTCCTTCGTCCAGTTAGTAAATATTTAGTGGGAGATAGTATTAGGCCGCTTGCAGAGAAAAAGTGAGAAAGATAGGCGAGATAGCTGTTTACTCTTGAATCATCTGCGTATAAGATGATGAAAATTGCCTCTGGTGATTGCGAAATTCCTACATATACATAAGTTAAGCAGTAGGGGGGAGAGGACACAACCCTGTGGAACCCCCTGTTTAATTCTTATTAAGGTTAAAATGATTATTCAATGTATTTCGATGATTTCGTCCTATTGATGACATTCTAAACCTCTGAACCGGTGGTAGTAAATGGCGCTCAGTCTTTGGCATTTTGCTCAACCGTCGGGTAACACGACTGTTTGTCTTGTGGGTCGAAGGGTGCAATGTAAACTGCAGGCTACTGCCGCACACTTGGACAAGGTCTTGACAGTAGTCCAGAGCTTACTCACACCGGTGGATAGGTTACAGGATTTCAAGTGCTATATCCATTTCGTCCGATAATACTGATTTACCATTACCTCCAGACTGAGATTCTTTCGCTTTTCCTAAATTTTGTGCAGTCATATTAACATAAGGTATTTTTGGAAATCAACTACCATTCTCCTTTTTAGCTTGCCTAGTTTTCGGTGCCTTTTTTGGAACAGTCCCTATAGATGACTTTTATGGGTTTTTACTTGGGTTAATAATTTCCTTTTTTTAACAATTCACTAATTTCTTTATTCACAAAGTCGTTATCCGCAATAAGATATACGTATTGTTTTGTCCATATTGAATCCTCTGCTTAACCGTTATATTTTTGAACAGCTGATATACAAGGTGCGTTCCAAAGTAAACAGGACTTTTAAAAAAAAGGCCAGAACAAATGGTTTTATAGGCAAAATCAATTAATTTTATTCAAAATAGTCTCCTGCTTTAATACAGCTTTTTGCACGGTCCAAAAGCATGCCGAACGAGCTCTTTGCCCGGTATGGCCGCCAGTATGCCGGTGCAAGCCTTTTGAATGGCCTCCACGTCTGCATAACGCTTTCCTTTCATCGGCAAATGCATTTTTCCGAAAAGGTAGAAGTCGCACGGTGACATATCAGGTGAATACGGGGAGTGGTTGTGATTTTTGGTCAAATAATCGGCCACAAGCGTCGATCGATGAGACGGCGCATTATCGTGCAACAAACGCCAACTTCCATCTTCGCGATATTCGGGCGGAACACGTCAAATACGGCGCACCAAACGCTTCAAAACTCCAAGTTAGAATACCGCAATACCCTTGGAATCATAAAAACAAATCTGCATTGTCTTCACTTTTGACTTCTCCAGGCGCGATTTTTTTGGGTTTCGGGTTGAAACTACCCGTGCACTCTGCTACGGGATAGGCAATCATCGCCATATACTTTTTTCATCAATGGAAACATTTCGGTAAAAGTTTTACCAATTTTAAAACAAAATTTAATGTTGGCTTTTTGTTCGAAGCTCATTTTCGCACCGATGACAAAAACACATACTGACATTTAAAACGCAATAACTTCACTTCCAATAGATGAAAGGTCATGCAATTTTTACTGGAAGTCGATAAAGGATAGCAGATTCTAACGCACTAGTCGACATATAGATGGCGCCACTAGAGTTTACATTGTTACTTTTTACTGTTTACTTTGGAACGCACCTTGTAGTAAAGGCTTGTTTGAAAAAAAATTATCTTAAATGTTGTTTTGTTTGGTACCCTATCAAACATTGCAGATCGAAAACACCACTGTGGACATATTTTACTGTTTTATTATCAAAATGGTAAAAATCCAGTTCAAACAGAGCGAAATTTTTGTGAGGTGTAAGCAGGAGATGTGTTGATCGTACGCCAATGCCGAAATTGATTTATGTTGGTCGATGCAAATCGACGAATAACAACTCGAGAGAAAATCATGTATAAATTGCACTAAAATAACGAAATTACTTACTGAACGACCCAATAATTAATGGATCCTGTGTCCACCAAAAATGTAATGGGTGTACTGGTTATTCCACATTTTGTTTCGATGCAAGGCAAGTGCTGCGTGTCTGTCAGATGTATGCTCTGAATGTTTTTTTATACTCTCGCAACCTGTTGCTACAGAGTATAATAGTTTTGTTCACCTAACGGTTGTTTGTATCACCTAAAACTAATCGAGTTAGATATAGGGTTATACATATTTAGGGTATTCAGAAGGTGTCATATCGTCGTATTGTCTTATTTTTTTTATGACTGTCATATCGACACTTGTTGTTTCCCATTCAAAATTGAAATACGACAAATACAACACGGCGAGGTATGTTTTTTGAGTACTTGTCTCGTCAATTTTGTTTTCCGAACATTGTTTGTCTCTCTTTGTATACTTTATTGACTATTTTTATACTCTCGCAACATGTTGCTACAGAGTATAATACTTTTGTTCACCTAACGGTTGTTTGTATCACCTCAAACTAATTGAGTTAGATATAGGGTTATGTATATATAAATGATCAGGATGAAGAGACGAGTTGAAATCCGGGTGACTGCCTGTCCGTCCGTCTGTGCAAGCTGTAAATCGAGTAAAAATTGAGATATTTTTATGAAACTTGGTACACATGTTTCCTAATATCGTAAGACGGTTGGTATTGCAGATGGGCGTAATCGGCCCACTGACACGTCCACAAAACGCCATTAATCAAGAACAAATAAATTGTCATAACTAAGCTCCACAATAAGATACAAGGCTGGTATTTGGCACACAGGATCGCATTAGGGAGGGACATCTGCGGTTAATTTTTTTTTAAAGGCGTGGTTCCGCCCTTAATACTGCTAAAACTATAATAACAAAATTCACTGAGAAAAAATGTTTTTAGCACTTTTATCTACGGTGTGAAAATGGGGGAAATCGGGTGACAACATATAACGGTACTGTTAAAAAACTACTAAAAGCGCGATAAATCAAGCACTAAACACGCCAGAGTCATTAAATTTCTGCTTAACCGATTTCAACCAAATTCGGTGTATAACGTTCTTTTTATATTTCTATGTCATAGTGTGAAAATGGGCGAAATCGGACTACAACCACGCCTGTTTCCCATATAACACCATTTTCAATTCCATCTGATTCTTTCATTTTCCACTATGCATATCAAGCAACAATGATTATATCGGGGTAAAACTTTGCGTGAATAATACGTTTAAAGTATGCCACCTTGTGACCAAAAATTGTGTAAATCGAACCAAAACTGTTCAAGCCCCTAAGTACTAACTATGTGGACCCCAGTGCCTATAGTTGACCTTCTGCCGAAAATATCAGTCAATCCACAAAGAAATCTCAAACGAGTATACCTTTGACTTCGCGAGAGTATAAAATGTTCGGTTACATCCGAACTTAGCCCTTCCTTACTTGTTTTTAGTTAAAAAACACAGAAAAAATATAATTTTTAGTGGATATGTTTACTTTGAGAATTTAGTATTATTAGGGAAAGATAGCTTATTTGGTGCTAACTCCTCCGCCCTAAAATTCGATCTTCCTCGTTCGATGCACTTACAAAAAATCTTGACAAATTTTGAATACCATTTTCATTTGTTACATTAAAATTATTTTTAAGTTTAAATTTTTTATACATTAATATTATTAAAATTAATATTACAAAAACTGATAAATTATGGATTACCTAAAATACTCGATTTTCCCCTAATTGTGACAGTACGTCGTTTATCTCTGGTATGTGATATCTGTCTGCAATAGTAACCGTATTTAGTTTTGTGTAATCAATGACCAGTCTGAATTTCTTTTCGCCTGATGCGTCAACTTTTTTGGGTACAACCCATATGTGTGAGTTGTATGATGATCTGGATTTCCTAATAATACCGTCCTCTAGTAATTTATTTATTTGTTTTTCTACTTCTTACTTTAAACTTATAGGATATTTAAATTCCAACCCGCAACAATGAAATAAAAATGAAATTATCGTATATTTTGTACCCACTTAATCGAACAATCAAAGTGTATAAAATGTGTATAAAAATGCTTTATATTATACGAAGAAAAAATGGAACTGTCCGGCTCAGGTCTGCTGATGCACGATACGCGGCGGGAATCTTCACGTTGACGAGGCGTCCGCTTCGAATTTGATACGCAAAAAGAGGTCAGCCGCTTCCAGTGTTTTGGTTTTGTTCATGGTTGGTGGGGTGATCGGCCGGTGTGTTGGATATCCTGGGTGGTAGTGTCGTTGTGTGAGGTGTATGTTGCGTGAGGTGAGGTGGTGAATGTTGCGAAAGGTGATGTGGTAAATGTTGCTGATGTGTGATGTAGATTGTGTTAGTTGATGTGGGAAATGTGTTGGTGTGTACGTTTTCGGGACGATGTAGGCTCATTTAGCCATCCCGGCCCCCTAGCACGCAATCTCCAAGCTTCGGTGCCTTTTCTGGAGCTTTCCAGCGGTACCTCTTATGGAGGTCCTTTAAATAATCTTTTTTCCATTGGCGGCTTAAATTATGATGGAGAATTTTGATTCTTTCCCATCGGTTTAATAAGGATAGCGACTCCACGTCTGACTCAGGTATGGCCAGAATGGGTGCTCCTTTGAGAAAATGCCCAGGAGTTAGGGCGGTGAAATCGAATTGATCTTGCGAGAGGATTGTGATTGGCCGTGAATTGAATACGGCTTCAATTCGAATTAATAAGGTCGTGAATTCTTCATAATTAAACTTGTAGTTTCCAGCTACTTTTTTGAAGTGGGACTTGAAGCTTTTTACAGCTGATTCCCATAAACCACCCATATGAGGAGCGCTTGGGGGGATAAACTGCCAATTAATGCCTTGGGGTGCGTACTTCTGTACAATCTCAAGTGAGACTTGTTTGATAAAGTCCACAAACTGTTTCTCAGTGGCTCTTTTGGCTCCAATAAGCGCTTTGCCGTTGTCACTCATTATTTTTGAGGGAAAACCACGCCGTCCGACGAAGCGAGCGAATGCCGCGAGAAAAGCCTCTGTCGTCAGATTTGTACATAGCTCAAGGTGAACAGCTTTTGTCGTAAAACAAACAAAAACTGCCACATAGCCTTTCATTAAAGTGGGACATCTTAACATTGAAGAGTTTATCTGGAAAGGCCCAGAAAATCGACACCTGTTGTTGTGAAGGGCAGAGCAAAGTTGCAGCGTTCAGGTGGAAGTGCTGCCATTATCTGCGTTTGCATTTTTTGCTTGTACGTTGTGCAAACTTTGCACATGTAAATGCACTTCTTTATTTGAGGCTTAAGACGGGGAATATAAAACTCTTGGCGGACTATTTATTGCATGAGGCGGTGCTCGGCGTGGTGGACATAATGCAGATATAATATCAGGTAAAGTAAAAAGTTCGTTCGGTTTTTTATTGATTTTTCAAAAGATGATAACTTTGTGTACATTTGTCCGATTTAAGTCAAATATGCGCCGTTTTGTTCGTAAACTTGTTGCCAACGAGATGCCAACTTCATTATACCCCTCTCGTAGAAGACTGCGTCCCTATTGCCAAAAAACTCGGAGAACCAATTTTCACAGGCCTCTCTTGAGGCCAACTTCTCACCATTAAGCGCGTTCGCCATGGACAGGAAAAGATGGTAATCACTTGGTGCCAGGTCCGGACTATAAGGTGGGTGCATTAGAACCTCCAATCCGAGCTTCAGGAGCTTCTGGCGAGCCACCAAAGACGTGTGTGGCCTAGCGTTGTCCTGATGGAACACAATTCGGCCTCTGTAGATCAAAGATGGCCTCTTCTGGATGAGTGCTGCCTTCAAGCGGTCCAGTTGTTGGCAGTAGAGGGCCGAATTGAGCGTTTGGCCATAGGAGAGCAGCTCGCAGTTGATGATTCCTTGCCCATCCCACCAAACACACAGCAAAACCTTCCTGGCCGAAATCAGGTCCATTCAAAATTGAAATACGACAAATACAACACGGCGAGGTATGTTTTTTGAGTACTTGTCTCGTCAATTTTGTTTTCCGAACATTGTTTGTCTCTCTTTGTATACTTTATTGACTATTTTTATACTCTCGCAACATGTTGCTACAGAGTATAATACTTTTGTTCACCTAACGGTTGTTTGTATCACCTCAAACTAATTGAGTTAGATATAGGGTTATGTATATATAAATGATCAGGATGAAGAGACGAGTTGAAATCCGGGTGACTGCCTGTCCGTCCGTCTGTGCAAGCTGTAAATCGAGTAAAAATTGAGATATTTTTATGAAACTTGGTACACATGTTTCCTAATATCGTAAGACGGTTGGTATTGCAGATGGGCGTAATCGGCCCACTGACACGTCCACAAAACGCCATTAATCAAGAACAAATAAATTGTCATAACTAAGCTCCACAATAAGATACAAGGCTGGTATTTGGCACACAGGATCGCATTAGGGAGGGACATCTGCGGTTAATTTTTTTTTAAAGGCGTGGTTCCGCCCTTAATACTGCTAAAACTATAATAACAAAATTCACTGAGAAAAAATGTTTTTAGCACTTTTATCTACGGTGTGAAAATGGGGGAAATCGGGTGACAACATATAACGGTACTGTTAAAAAACTACTAAAAGCGCGATAAATCAAGCACTAAACACGCCAGAGTCATTAAATTTCTGCTTAACCGATTTCAACCAAATTCGGTGTATAACGTTCTTTTTATATTTCTATGTCATAGTGTGAAAATGGGCGAAATCGGACTACAACCACGCCTGTTTCCCATATAACACCATTTTCAATTCCATCTGATTCTTTCATTTTCCACTATGCATATCAAGCAACAATGATTATATCGGGGTAAAACTTTGCGTAAATAATACGTTTAAAGTATGCCACCTTGTGACCAAAAATTGTGTAAATCGAACCAAAACTGTTCAAGCCCCTAAGTACTAACTATGTGGACCCCAGTGCCTATAGTTGACCTTCTGCCGAAAATATCAGTCAATCCACAAAGAAATCTCAAACGAGTATACCTTTGACTTCGCGAGAGTACAAAATGTTCGGTTACATCCGAACTTAGCCCTTCCTTACTTGTTTTTAGTTAAAAAACACAGAAAAAATATAATTTTTAGTGGATATGTTTACTTTGAGAATTTAGTATTATTAGGGAAAGATAGCTTATTTGGTGCTAACTCCTCCGCCCTAAAATTCGATCTTCCTCGTTCGATGCACTTACAAAAAATCTTGACAAATTTTGAATACCATTTTCATTTGTTACATTAAAATTATTTTTAAGTTTAAATTTTTTATACATTAATATTATTAAAATTAATATTACAAAAACTGATAAATTATGGATTACCTAAAATACTCGATTTTCCCCTAATTGTGACAGTACGTCGTTTATCTCTGGTATGTGATATCTGTCTGCAATAGTAACCGTATTTAGTTTTGTGTAATCAATGACCAGTCTGAATTTCTTTTCGCCTGATGCGTCAACTTTTTTGGGTACAACCCATATGTGTGAGTTGTATGATGATCTGGATTTCCTAATAATACCGTCCTCTAGTAATTTATTTATTTGTTTTTCTACTTCTTACTTTAAACTTATAGGATATTTAAATTCCAACCCGCAACAATGAAATAAAAATGAAATTATCGTATATTTTGTACCCACTTAATCGAACAATCAAAGTGTATAAAATGTGTATAAAAATGCTTTATATTATACGAAGAAAAAATGGAACTGTCCGGCTCAGGTCTGCTGATGCACGATACGCGGCGGGAATCTTCACGTTGACGAGGCGTCCGCTTCGAACTTGATACGCAAAAAGAGGTCAGCCGCTTCCAGTGTTTTGGTTTTGTTCATGGTTGGTGGGGTGATCGGCCGGTGTGTTGGATATCCTGGGTGGTAGTGTCGTTGTGTGAGGTGTATGTTGCGTGAGGTGAGGTGGTGAATGTTGCGAAAGGTGATGTGGTAAATGTTGCTGATGTGTGATGTAGATTGTGTTAGTTGATGTGGGAAATGTGTTGGTGTGTACGTTTTCGGGACGATGTAGGCTCATTTAGCCATCCCGGCCCCCTAGCACGCAATCTCCAAGCTTCGGTGCCTTTTCTGGAGCTTTCCAGCGGTACCTCTTATGGAGGTCCTTTAAATAATCTTTTTTCCATTGGCGGCTTAAATTATGATGGAGAATTTTGATTCTTTCCCATCGGTTTAATAAGGATAGCGACTCCACGTCTGACTCAGGTATGGCCAGAATGGGTGCTCCTTTGAGAAAATGCCCAGGAGTTAGGGCGGTGAAATCGAATTGATCTTGCGAGAGGATTGTGATTGGCCGTGAATTGAATACGGCTTCAATTCGAATTAATAAGGTCGTGAATTCTTCATAATTAAACTTGTAGTTTCCAGCTACTTTTTTGAAGTGGGACTTGAAGCTTTTTACAGCTGATTCCCATAAACCACCCATATGAGGAGCGCTTGGGGGGATAAACTGCCAATTAATGCCTTGGGGTGCGTACTTCTGTACAATCTCAAGTGAGACTTGTTTGATAAAGTCCACAAACTGTTTCTCAGTGGCTCTTTTGGCTCCAATAAGCGCTTTGCCGTTGTCACTCATTATTTTTGAGGGAAAACCACGCCGTCCGACGAAGCGAGCGAATGCCGCGAGAAAAGCCTCTGTCGTCAGATTTGTACATAGCTCAAGGTGAACAGCTTTTGTCGTAAAACAAACAAAAACTGCCACATAGCCTTTCATTAAAGTGGGACATCTTAACATTGAAGAGTTTATCTGGAAAGGCCCAGAAAATCGACACCTGTTGTTGTGAAGGGCAGAGCAAAGTTGCAGCGTTCAGGTGGAAGTGCTGCCATTATCTGCGTTTGCATTTTTTGCTTGTACGTTGTGCAAACTTTGCACATGTAAATGCACTTCTTTATTTGAGGCTTAAGACGGGGAATATAAAACTCTTGGCGGACTATTTATTGCATGAGGCGGTGCTCGGCGTGGTGGACATAATGCAGATATAATATCAGGTAAAGTAAAAAGTTCGTTCGGTTTTTTATTGATTTTTCAAAAGATGATAACTTTGTGTACATTTGTCCGATTTAAGTCAAATATGCGCCGTTTTGTTCGTAAACTTGTTGCCAACGAGATGCCAACTTCATTATACCCCTCTCGTAGAAGACTGCGTCCCTATTGCCAAAAAACTCGGAGAACCAATTTTCACAGGCCTCTCTTGAGGCCAACTTCTCACCATTAAGCGCGTTCGCCATGGACAGGAAAAGATGGTAATCACTTGGTGCCAGGTCCGGACTATAAGGTGGGTGCATTAGAACCTCCAATCCGAGCTTCAGGAGCTTCTGGCGAGCCACCAAAGACGTGTGTGGCCTAGCGTTGTCCTGATGGAACACAATTCGGCCTCTGTAGATCAAAGATGGCCTCTTCTGGATGAGTGCTGCCTTCAAGCGGTCCAGTTGTTGGCAGTAGAGGGCCGAATTGAGCGTTTGGCCATAGGAGAGCAGCTCGCAGTTGATGATTCCTTGCCCATCCCACCAAACACACAGCAAAACCTTCCTGGCCGTCAATCAGGTCTTGGCCACCATCTGGGCCGCTTCCCCAAGCTTTGACCACGACCGTTTGCACTCGATGTTGTCATAAGTGACCCATTTTTCATCACCAGCGATTTGCAGATGGAAATTCGGTCCATCATGTTTTTTGCGTTAGTTCGTGTGACACCCAAACATCGAGCTCCTTTTTGAATCCAAGGTTATGCAAATGGTTCCAAATGGTTTTCTGGCTTATCTTTAGTTCCTCAGCAATTAAATAAGTGCTCACGTGACGGTCTGTTTCCACTATTATCATGATTTTATCGCAATTTTCGACGACAGGCCTCCCGAAGCGTGGTGCATCTTTGACATCGAAATTACCGGAACGGAACCTAGCAAATCACTTTGGTGCTACACGTTCGTTTACAGTATCGGGCCCATAAACTAAATTAATGTTTTCAGCCGCTTTGGCTGCTTTTTCGCCTTGATTGAAGAAAATTTTTAAAATATAATAATAAACACGATTTCAGCGCCGTATATATAATATATATACGTAACACTAGTACTATGGACAATAACGCCATCTCTTAGATAAAAACCGAACGAACTTTTTACTTGATCTAATATTATGATTATAGGATGTCGTTCGTTGTATGTCAGGCTGGAGTTGACAAGCCGACCATTCGCACGAAGCAGCCCCTTTGTGTCCAGAATTTTTTTAGCAATGATATTTCTCGGCTGAAGTAGCGCGCTTGAGTAGATGCGATAAGAGCGCCTTTTGCCTTTTGTAAGTGTAGGTGCGTTAATGTATCGCATTGGGGGTATATTGGAGGTGTTCCGTTAACTTTAGTTTTAAGCTGCTCTATAAATTTGGTCATCTTGGCAACTACTCTGAGGGCTCGGGGAAACGATGAGAATCGCTCAAGGATGTCAGTATCATCCGATGTTGCATAAAAATTGTCGATTTTTCGACTTTCTGAGGCTTTTATATTTCGCATGGGCGCTTGTGGTCAAGAATCGGGAGATTCAATAACCAGCAGGGGCCATTCCACCAGAGGGAGGTGGTGGCAAGATGCAGGGGTTTGCACCCTCTTGTACCTAGGTCAGCAGGATTATCAGCACTGGCTACATGTCGCCAAGTGGCTGATCCTACTAGGTCAAGGATTTGCGACGTTCGATTGGAAATATACGTCTTCCATGCATGTGGTGGTTTTTCTAACCATGCTAATACAATTTCGGAATCGGACCATAGATATAATTTATAGTGTGCCATGTTTAAATGCGTTTGTACGATGGACACTAGTTTGGCTAGTAATAGCGCTCCCATAGTTCAAGTCGTGGTAGACTTATTGTTTTTAAAGGAGCCACTTTTGCCTTTGCTACCAATAAGTCGCTTGTGGTCTCAGTGTCGCTTTGTGTGCGAACATATATATTTGCGCAATATGCCTTTTCAGAAGCGTCACAGAAGCCGTGTAGTTCGACTTTGTGCTCTGGGGCATAATTTACCCAACGTGGGATTTGTATCTGTGAGATATCATTTAGATTGCTCGCAAACTGGGACCACTTTTCTAAACGAAGTGGTTTTACTTGTTTGTCCCAGTCGGTTCCATCTAACCATAATTCTTGTATTAGGATTTTGGCTTGTATCATAACTGGCGAAAGCCATCCTGCGGGGTCGAAAAGTTTTGCCACAGAGGATAGAATTTGTCGCTTCGTTATGGCGGATAATGCAGATATTGACTTTGTAGTGAATGAAAATTGGTCAGATATCGCATTGAATCCCCAGAGTTTTTGTTGTACTTTTCTTTTCGAATTTAAGGAAATTAGTATCTAACAAATTTTCATGTGGTATATTTTTTAAAATATTAGGGTACTTCGCCGTTATCTTTTTCAACGGAAACCCTGCGGTTTTGAAGGCTTTTACCACTTGTGATAGTGATTCGTATGCTTTTGGAAGACTGTGACTTCCAGACTTGTGTTTTCAACACCTGGGTTGCCAGAGGAAATTCTGACTTGGTGTTTTCTGCCAATTCGTGCAGTGTTCGAATGGCTAAATAGGGAGCACAGTTGACGCCAAAGGTAACTGTTTTCAATTTATAGTCGCGGAGTGGACTATTGGGAGATTTTCGGAAAATAATTCGCTGAAAATCTTGATCGTCTTTAGGTACGACTATTTGTCTATACATTTTTTCGACGTCTCCGTTAAATACGTATTTAAATATACGCCAATTTAAAATGAGTAGCATTAAATCTGATTGGAGCGTGGGTCCCGTAAATAGGATATCATTTAGGGAATTCCCCGAGCTGGTGGATCTTGATGCATTAAAGACAACTCTTACTTTAGTTGTTTTTTTGTCTGGCTTTACCACTGCATGATGCGGCAAGTAAAATGAGTAGTATTTGACGTTGATGATTTTTTCGCATGGACTTACTTCCTCCATGTGGTCTAAATGGAGGTATTCTTTTAATACACCATTATATTCTGGTTTGAGCTCGCCTTTTTTAAGTAGGTTTTTCTCCATACTTTGAAACTGCTGTATTGCAGAGGTGCGAGAGTGACCTGAGGCGATGGTGTTGGGAAATTGTTGTTTTAGTGGTAGTCGTACGACGTACCGACCATTATCTGATCTAGTAGTTGTGGCTTTGTAAAAGTCTTCACAATACTGATCTTATGGAGTTGTAATTGATATAGGGGGGAGCTCTTCTAACTCCCAAAATTTCTTTAATTGTGAATTGAGGTATTCGTTTGAGATTTCCTCAACTTGAGTGGTCATGGTGGTAACTGGTTCCATAACTAGTCCACTTAGGATCCAACCAAAAATTGTATTTTGTGCCAATAGTGTATTTAAAATTTTCTCAATACCCTCGAGTATTATCTGTGGTATGAGATCGCTGCCTAATAGAAGATCTATTTGAGCAGGAGTGTTGCAGTTGGGATCTGCTAGCTTTAGGTGTGAAACCTTTTGCCAATGCTTGCTATTTATGTGATAGCTAGACAGCATATGTGTAAGTTGCGGTAAGACTATAGCTTCTGCTTGTATGTGCTTATCCGCTTGGGGGAAATTAAGGTAATGGGGCAGATTTTATTTGAGTTTTGGATTACTCTTCCGCCCATTCCCGTGATTTCAAAATTGGCTGGTTTTGTTGCCATTTGTAGCCTATTTTGAGCCCTAGATGCTATGAAAGATCGTTGTGATCCTTGATCTATTAAGGCCCTAAGTTTAAACAGTTCTCCTCGGTGTTCGATGGAGACGACTGCTCTTGGTAGTAGTACTGGCCAATTTTCGGGATTTCGCACTTCGGGATTTGCTGTTGCAACTAAACCCGTGCTCTTTTCATATTTGCGCTGTTTGGGGGTGAGCTGGAAAATGTGTTGTAATGCAGCATAGAATGATGTCGTTTATGACAATGAACGCAATTAAATTTGCTTTCGCATTCTTTAAGTGTATGTGCGTGTGATAGGCAATTTGTGCAAGGTCTTTTTGTTTTTATAAAATTGTTTCGGTCGATAATATTCATCTTTTTGAATCTCTCGCAAGATTTAAGCTTATGCCCCCCAGTACGTAGTTCGCATGACGTTTGCTTGTACTTATCGGATGTGAACGGTTGATTTCTGAAGAAGCTTCTGTTTAAATTGGTTTTGCTACTGGCTTGGGGTTTGTGGAAGCTTCTATTTAGGTCGGGTTGAACGGTTTTCGTTCTGACCATTTTTTTATCTACCCTTTCTGCGATTTCGTATTGGGTCATTAAGAAGTCTTTCATCTGTTGCCACGTTGGGAATTTTTTTCGAGATGAGAGCGATTACTCCCACACAAGTAACGATTTTTCTGGTAATGCCGCCGTGCATATATTTACCAGAATAGGGTCCCAGCTGTCTGTGGGAAGCTTTTTTTGTAGCCGCGCAAATATCGAAAAAGCGAAATATTTAAGCGAAGTTGTAACAGCGATAAAATACAAAGGGCCGAGTAATGATGCTATGTGTGGTCAGTTATTAGACTAACTTTATTTACAAAATTCTTCTCCTTAAATAATATTCTAAGCAATATTGCAATACCGTTCAATACATAATTTCCGCTAAGTACATAGTTTCGTTTTCTATTAGTGCATGTATATTATACATAAATATGTAAGTTATATAAAAACAGTTCATAAATAGAGAATAATCCAAGTACATACTTTACTCTAATGCTCCTTCGTATATAATGTAGTTATTAACAAAAGAGAAATATAAAAAAATGGGAACGCAGCATTGCAAGAGGCTGCTTACATATTAAGCTTAGTATATGTTAAATGGGACTAGCTAATGTGCACAAACAAATATTCATATAATTGCGTGGACGAAAAGATAGCGGTAGCATAAGTGTACAAAGCAAGCGCAAGCAAGCAATAACTATGTAAGTATGGACACAATGCAAAAACAATTATTAACTGCATTGAGGTGACTGCCTCCTAATGCTTGCCCTTGAATATTAGGCAAATAAGTAGAGAGCAAGAAATAGCAAAAATATATAGAACGTATGACCGTATAATGCATTGGTTCTGAATCGGTGACCCCACATCCCAGCCCCGTTGAAAGGCATTTCAAACAGGTAGAAGGGCTAGCTTGTGAATTGGTCGCCGAATGATTTCCTTCGTTGTTCGAATGTCCACCACATGCACTTTAGAGTCCTTTCCTGGAATACATTTTATAAATCTTCCAATATGCCATTTTTGTGGTGGTAAGTTGTCTTCATGGATGATAACCATTGAGTTGTTGTTGATGTTTGGTCGCTCCGTAAACCACTTTGATCGTACTTGAAGTTCGTTTATGTATTCATGTGACCACCTGTTTCAAAACATCTGTTTAATGCTTGTGACCTGATTCCATCGTTGAACGTTGCTGATGTTAGCTGACAATCTCCGCTCTGGGAGTGCCCTAAGTGAACTACCAATAATAAAATGCCCCGGAGTTAATACTTCATAATCATTTGGATCCGATGACATTGGTGTTATTGGACGAGAATTTAATACAGCTTCTATCTCAACCGGGACTGTTGTTAGTTCCTCAGCTGTGAGTCTTGCATTTTTGATGGTGCGGTTGAGGTGACCCTTAGCCGATTTGACTGCTGCCTCCCAAATACCGCCGAAATGAGGTGCTCTTGGAGGAATAAAATTGAAATTTATAAGTTCATTAGCACAATATTTTACAATTGCATCTTTGTTTTCGGTTTTATATAAAAATGACTTTAATTCAGATAGTTTGTTGCAATCACCCACAAAATTTGTTGCGTTATCGCAAAAGATGTCAGAGGGTAGACCTCTTCTTCCAATCATGCGCTTCAATGACGCTAAGAATGCGTCCGTGGATAGATCCGATACTAGTTCGATGTGAACCGCCTTTGTCGCTAGACAAACGAAGATTACAATGTACGCTTTAAAAGGTGTTTTGCCTCGAATACGCAAATATACGTTGACTGGTCCGCAGAAATCAATACCGCACCGCGCAAAAGGACGAGGTGGAGTTAAACGCTCGACAGGTAACTGTCCCATTACTTGGTTTATCAGCTTTGGCTTGTATACAATGTGTGCTTGATCTGACGATATGTCTTGCTAAATCGCGCGCATTGACTATCCAAATCTGAAGTCTTATCAGTGCTACGAGTGCCTTTGGTTCTGCATGGTAGTGTTTCCGATGTAGATGACGAACGTAATGCACAACAAATTCGCATTTGTTTGGCAACAGCATTGGGTGTTTCCTTTCTTTTGGAATATCTGCTGATTCCAATCGACCTCCAACTTTGAGTATTTAAAATCCTTCGATATACTCGAGATAAGGATTTAAATAACGTAACGGGCCATTTATCGTAAACTCTTTCTGTAAAAGATGAATTTCATTAGCAAAATGTTTGTGTTGAATATTCCAAATTATGCAAATAAAGGCGTGATGTAACTCTTGTGGTGAAAGTGTTAATGAGTTATTAAGATTAGCTCCATGTCGAAATTTATTGATGAAGCGAAACATCCAAGCTATTAATCGAAGGCTGCTAGTGTAGTTACTCCGCTGATTCACAATTTCCAAAATGTAATTAGTGCTAACAATTGTTTTGAATGCGGATTTTCGTTTCTCCCTATCGACAACTTCCATGTCGATATCATCGCAGCTGTTCTTTGGCCATTTATCTGAGTTTTCGTATAGAAACTTTGGTCCGGTGTACCATATTGAATTAACAAGTTCTTTTACAGTACATCCTCTAGAGGCAACATCCGCCGGGTTACAATGCGTTGGTACATGTCTCCAATGGGCGCCTTTGGTTAAATCTTGAATTTCCGAAATTCGATTACCCACAAAAGTCGAAAGTGTTGCAGAATGCATCTTAAGCCAATGTTATACTATTTGTGAGTCTGTCCAAAGAAAAATCTTAAAAGATTTGTTAGAAATTGTTGGTTTAACTTTTGCTAAAAGACGAGCAAGAAGAAGAGCGCCGCAAAGTTCTAATTTGGGTAACGATTGTTTTTTGGTGGGTGCCACTCTGGACTTCGCAGTGAGTAGGCGAATGGTAGTAGTAGCCACATTTGTTGAGAACGCGAGTATATATTGCGCAGCCATATGCACGAATCGATGACAAAATCCATGTATCTGAAGAGATTCCAAATCTGTCGAAAAACAGTGCCTCGGCACTTTAATTTGTGAAATATCCGATAAGCAGTTAAGAAATTTTTTCCAAGCAAATTCGATGTTCTGTGGCACAGATTCATCCCAATCCAACTTTAGTAGCCATATTTCTTGCAACAAAATTTTTGATGTTATAATAACAGGTACTGAAAGTCCAAGTGGGTCGTAAAGTGATGATGCAACAGAAAGGATGGAACGTTTTGTAAGTCGACCAGTCAGTGCTAGTTTGGCTTCGAATTAAAAAATAAAACAATCACGATTTTGGTTCCATTTTAGTCCAAGTGTACTAGTGATAGGTGTATCTACGTTTAGATCCTTTATAGAGTCGTCTTCTCTGAATTGATGATAATTCCACTTTGTTAATTTAAACTGTCCTAATTCTAACAGTTGTATTACCTCTTGCTTTATCTGCGCAAGTTCGGTTAGAGTATCAGCACCACAGAGTAGGTCGTCTACGTAGTATGATGACTTCACGATTTTTGCGCCAATTGTAAATTGTTCTGAATGCTGCTCAGCTAGATAGAACAAACTCCGTATAGCAA
This sequence comes from Bactrocera oleae, assembly GCF_042242935.1. NCBI lineage: Eukaryota > Metazoa > Arthropoda > Insecta > Diptera > Tephritidae > Bactrocera > Bactrocera oleae. Next base: position 30,572,457 of record NC_091536.1, read on the forward strand.
GATATGGTGCAGCAGCCATTCCATACGTTACAGTATTTAGTTGATACGTGCGAATATCTTCAGTTGGTGAACTTCTCCACAGAATATACTGGAACTTTCGATCATCTTCGTGCATTAATACTTGGCGATACATCTTGACTATGTCGGCAGTGAGTGCAAACCTGTGGAATCGAAAACGAATAAGAAGAAGAAAAAGTTCGCATTGAATTGTAGGGCCAACCATCTGAATATCGTTCAATGATTTTTGGGATGTGGTTCGACAGGAAGCGTCAAATACAACTCGAAGCTTTGTTGTTGTACTTGTTGGTTTTAGCACACAATGATGTGGTATATAATAATGCGATTCGCTGAGATTTGGATTTTTTACAACGCTCATATGACCCAAACTCTTGTAGTCGCTCATAAACTCAACGTAGTGTGTTTTCAATTGTGGTGATTTGGCTAATCGACGTTCTTGTGCATTAAATAATCTCAATGCCGTAGTATATGACTCGCCCAAACATGTCGAATCATCCTTGAAAGGTAATTTGACAACTATTCTGCCCCAAGGTCTTCTTGACACAGTTGAATTGTATATGTGATCGCAACTCTGTTGTTCACGAGTCCAAGGCTCTGGTATGGTAGTGATTTCTTCCAATTTCCACAACTTTTCCAATTTGGCATCTAAAGATTCATTGGCTAAAAATAAACAAAATGGTTTGGATATGTTGTTACTGCCCGTCTTATAGCGTCCCGAAACAATCCAGCCTAAGAGTGTATTTTGCAAGATTGGTAAATTAGATCCAAGATTGATTTGTCCTACAGATAGAAGACTGAAGAACGTTTCTGTACCCAGCAACATGTCGATTTTCTTTGGTATATAAAATTCATCATCGGCGAGCGCTATATTGTGTGGAATATTCCATGTTGAAATATTGATTTCCGGATCTGGTTGATAAGCAATGTGCGATGTAATACAAAAAGTCAATGGAAGTTCGAAACCAGTGACTTGCGCCTTGATATTAGTTGAGGTTTTGAATTTAATATTTGTTGACGATGAACCGATGCTTTGAATCTGTATGTTTTGCTTACTTCTTGGCAGAAGCAACTTTTGCGAAAAATCATCTGTGATAAAATTTACCTGTGAACAGGAATCTAGCAGTGCTGTACCCAATCTGTAGCTCCCCGATGCATCACGAACGAAAATGTTTGCTGTTGCAAGGATGACGTTATCCAACGATGAATTATTCCTGTGTGTATGCGCGACTGCCGCTTGTGTTGTAAATACCTGAGTAGGTGTTTGTTGGACTGGAGTAGAACCGCGGTGGAGTAAATTGTGGTGTTGTCGTGCACAAACCTTGCACCTGTGTGATGATGGACAATTGGCTACTCGATGTCCCTTTGATAAGCAATTGATGCAAAGTCCAATTTTCTTTGCATGTTCGAAACGTTGAGTAATGTTCAGTGACTTAAAGCGTTCGCAATTAAAAAACTGATGGTTGTTACTGGAACAGAAATTACACGATATATTGGAGCAGGAAAATGTATAGCCTCTTGGTTGATTCCTTGATTTCGAAGAGGAGTATTTGTTAGAACCTTGAGTGGACGAGGTACTAACATGCGTGTTGTCCAGTGATTCCAGGTATTGGCAGTGCCTTTCCAAAACTGCGATGCAATTCTCTCATGACGGCAGCGTTCTGAAATCTAGCGACTCCTTCCACTTTCTGTTGGTCTGTTCATCAGACTTCTGCAAAATTAAATGAATAAGCATAGCTTGCGATATTTGGCTGTCGGTACCTAACGATGTCAAGGAACCATAAATAGCTGAAGCTTTATCAATTAAACTTCTTAGCTGAATGCCATTTGTTTTCATAACTGCTGGTAAATCAAATAACGAATTTATTCCTTCCAAAAAAATTAGTGGTTTGTTATCATACCGTACCTTCAACCGTTCTAACGCCTTCGGGTAGTTTTCATTTGTCACCTAAAACGCATTTACAGTTTCTAAGGCTTGACCTTGGAGACAATTTCTCAAATGATTGAATTTTTCAATATTAGTTAAATTGAATTCACGATCAATTATTTGCTTGAACGAGGTGATAAAATTTTGATAATTTGAATACTTGCCATCAAACGTAGGAAGCTTAAGTGGTGGAAGTTTTGAACCTGATTGTACCACGCAAGTTGTGTCCGAAAGTGAAACGTTGTTATCTTCTGCCAGTTGCGATTGGATAATCAATTTAGTTGTGATGTAAAGTTCTTCCAGGTCAGCACGTCCTACATCATCAGCATCCAATCTTTCGATGTCAGTTGGAATTGAGAGAATCTGCTTAAAATAAGACTCCAGGATGCCCAAACAGCATTTGTATTCCGCAGCTGAAAGAGCCTTCCCACTTGGTCGGAAGCTGGCGTCGACGATATTTTTAATGCGCGTAATATTTTTCTTGGTGCTGGCGCGTTGTTGTCTTAGCTCGTCCAAAGACATTGCAAAACAGGATCTTGTATGTGATTTATAGAGGCTTCAAAATTATTTTAAATAACAATACTTCTACTTCTAGTGAGTAGTTAAGCAATAAGTGATTAGTTAATTTTACCGCAAAATTTATAAAATCAAGTTATACTTATGTGTGGGTATGCAACGAACATGCGAATATGAGCTACAGGCAATGGTAACGAAGAGACTTAGCGGTGGCAAACTGGTGTGCTGTGGTTTGTGCGAGCAATGCTGGTGTCTCCAATGGTAAAGATTTCTAACGGTGACTAAGTTTAATGATGACAAAGTCCAATGTCGGTAATTTCCAATGACGATAATGTCCAATGACGTTAATGTCCAATGACGATAATGTCCAACGATAATATCCAATGACGATAATGTCCAACGATGCAGAAATGATTTGCGAAAGCACAAAAAAAACTCACTCGTGCCCCACGTTGGGCGCCAAAAAATGTAGGGCTACAAAGCTTTTTTTGTAGCCGCGCAAATATCGAAAAAGCGAAATATTTAAGCGAAGTTGTAACAGCGATAAAATACAAAGGGCGGAGTAATGATGCTATGTGTGGTCAGTTATTAGACTAACTTTATTTACAAAATTCTTCTCCTTAAATAATATTCTAAGCAAAATTGCAATACCGTTCAATACATAATTTCCGCTAAGTACATAGTTTCGTTTTCTATTAATGCATATATACATAACTATGTAAGTTATATAAAAACAGTTCATAAATAGAGAATAATCCAAGTACATACTTTACTCTATTGCTCCTTCGTATATAATGTAGTTATTAACAAGAGAGAAATATAAAAAAATGGGAACGAAGCATTGCAAGAGGCTGCTTACATATTAAGCTTAGTACATGTTAAATGGGACTAGCTAATGTGCACAAACAAATATTCCTATAATTGCGTGGACGAAAACATAGCGGTAGCATAAGTGTACAAAGCAAGCGCAAGCAAGCAATAAATATGTGTATACAAAACCGATAAAATTGGTTTCCGTGACACCCAAAACCGATACAATTTCTGTTTCGAATGTCAAACCAATAATATCTGAATTCATGACACCTACTACATTTTTTGATCGGTTTCAATTCTGACTACGACAACTATCAGATTCTACAACACCCCTGATTATTTAAAACATAAATAATACTTCGGGAGCACAGTTAGGAGTGGTTGTTTGAGTGGGTGTAGGGTTAATTATATTATGCATGTTAGTCATTTTGAATTAATGGTATAAAAACAAATTTTTATTGTTATATAACGTCAATAAAATTATTTGTTTTTGACTACAAAAGTCTCTGTTTATATGATTTTGTTTTTATTTACTTGTTAATAATCTCTGGAGGGTCCCGTTTTTGGTGAATCGCAGAGTTATTTTTTGTTATAAGCTGGAGGGTCCCCCGTAGGTGGTGAATCGCAGCTTGAATATTTTTTATTTTAGGGTGTACGACCCTAATTTTATATTTAGATATTTAAATTTGAAATTACTCACAAATATTTAAAATAATATAGTAGTAATAACATTTGTAGTAGTAGTAATACAATTTCAATGTTGCAAACATAATCTGAATTATGGTATAGAATTCTTAAGATTTTACATTTATTTTAGCTATAGATTTAGCTGTTTTTCGGAATTTATTTATTATTTTATTTTTTATATATAATATATCGAGAACTTACAGTAGTAGAATCATCATTTTGGGTGAAGCGGCTGACGTTTTTGTCCTTCGTCGTCCTTTTGCGTCTGCTACTAAGTTGCCTCCTTCTTCACACTCTTCTCTTTGATTTTCCAATATTTGATGTTTGTTCGCTGGTATTGTTCACTATCTTTTTTTCTCAAAGTGCCAATACTTTTCTCACGGTATTTTATATTATTTTTTTTCGAATGTTTATTTACTCTTCCTCTTGTAGGTCTTTATATTATCGGAAAGTTATTTATTTTTTAAACTTTTATTAATATTCCACACGCGCACCGCTTTCGCTCTTGGAAATTTACGGAAAAGACTGCTCGGGCGCCAGTTAGGTTTTTTTTTTGTTTAAAAACACAGAACAAATATATTTTTTAGTGTAGTATAACTCATTTATTGAGTAGTAGATTAATTAGAACTGAACTTAATTATATTTTACTTAACTTCCAAAGCAGCCCTGCCGCTGTTGTTTATGGGAAACGGTTGACATTCCGTTCCCCCAGGAAACAAGTGTTTGGTCAGTACTTCTTCCTGATGGGTGTTCGTATTAAATTAATGCCACCATGTAATGTTGTTTTATGTGCTTCTTGGATGTTATATTATATGATAAGATGCTTGGTGTCATAACATATTACAGAATTTTGTAGCCTTATTCCTACTCTTAAAATTCCATCTTCATCCACAAATGGATATAAAATTGATAAATTGTTTTTTCTATCCAACACTTTGTTATTTTTTAATTGCCGTATTTCATCATAAAAATCCAAATTTTGTTGTATTTTAATTATATTCTTCTTTGCTAATTGCATCTCGTCTACTGTTATATAATCCGCTGTTATCGTTTTTCGCTTTCTTTGCCAAATCCGTTTCTTCGATTTGGATAATTTCATTTGTTTCCTGTGTATACTCATCAATTATTTCGGGATTATTTGATAGCCATTTTCTCAAGTGAAATCCTGCATTCTTTAAAGCTTGTAACAATTATCCGCGCAACATTTTACATTCATGAATAGTGTGACCTCCAGTCATGAGATCGTCCATGTAAAAGTCGTTATTTATGACGTCATGTACGTTTTCATTGTTTTTGCTATAAATGTTACCAGCAACGTTCTTACTGCTAAAAATGTTGCTGCTGCTGTGCTATATGTGATTGTTGTAAGTTATATTTTATCCTGCGGGTTTTCTATCCATATAATATACTGATATTCCTGATTTTCCTCTCTGAGTTTTATTTGTCGATACATCTTTTCGACGTCAGCACCCATCACATAACGCCACATACGCCGCTTTAGGATGATATCTACATTGTCTTTTTGTAATTTCGGCCCGATTAGCATAAAGTCGTTCAAACTGTATCCATTTGTTTTTACAGATGTGTCTAAGACCACTCTCAGTTTGGTTTCTTTCTTAATTACTGCTTGATGGGGCAAATAATATTTTCCCTCACCCATCTTTTCTACTTCCTTCATGTGTCCCATCTCTTGATATTCCCGCATGAACTTTGAATAGTCGTCTTTTTGATCCTTTCTTGTAAATCTCTTTTCAATACTGATAAGTCGTGCAACCGCTGTCTTCCTAGACTCTCCAAGCTCTTTCATATTTTTAAATGGTGTTTACTCACTTAGCTTATATTTTTTTAAATTTTTTAATCATTTCACAATTTGTTTAAGAGGTATACTTCAATTTTAATTCAAACAATTTCACTTCAAGATTTAAAATTTTGATTAATTTTAAATATACTTGTTTGATGTTCCACAATTTTCCACTTTCACTTGTGGGAACACTTCACGGATAAACTGCGCTGCTACGTTTTCACGTTACGAATGGGTTTCAAGAAAAAATGGCTCATTGTGGTCTGAACAATCCTTTTTGTTCATTTTGGTGGTGAAAAAAACGATGGTTGAAGTGTGGGTGTATAGTGTGGTTGGTTAAATGTTTGTGGTTGTGTTGGTGGGTGATATGGTATGTTGTATATGGTGTTGTATGATGTTGAACGGTAGGTTGTGTGCTGAGATGCTAAATGTCGCGGGATCAGATTCGCATGAATAAATGGCACTACAAATCGTCCATCTGCTAAACCTCGTCTTTTCGTCTATATATAATTCTGCTCGCATATGTCATCTTCTGGTTTAGGCTCTTCTGCATTCTAATTCATCTAGTTTAAATGTTGTCATTGCTGCTATTACTTCTTTGCTTCTGAATCTTCTAATATATATTACCAGATACAATCCAACCCAGCGTTGTTGATTGTCCAAATAATCCATCAGCTTTTAGTATACCTTCTTTCTTTATCTTTGGATATACATCAGCTCCAAATACTACATCTATTGTTGAAATTTGGATCTGCTAGTAGTTTGTTTTTCCATATATACCCCTTATTTTCAAATATTTTTATTGGAAGTGCTTTGTGTAATTTGGATAACACCAAGGCTTCTGTTTCCGCTACAAACTTGCTAATAAATCTGGGCCTTATTTCCAGATGTACTTTATGACGCGAGACTTCTGCGCATTCTGCTGAGACGCCGCTTATCTCAGTTATTACCTTCATTTTCGGTAATCCTAACATCTGAACTACTTCCTCAGAAATAAGCATAATCTGCGAACCACTGTCTATTAAGGCCCTTAGTTCTAGGGCTCCTTTTGTTGTTTCCATCTTTATGATAGCGATTGCTAAAAATGTCTTCTCTGGTTTCGGCTTAGCCATATTTGATGATTATTTTGCGCACTTGGTATATCTTCATGCTGCAACGTATTATGTGATTTGTCGCATACCATGTATTTCCACGCTCTATAACAAGTTTTTGTTGTACTAAGCATCTAAAGCATAGCAGATTCTTGCGCACCACTTCTAGTCGTGTTTTAATTACTCTTGAAGTAACTGTCTCGAAAATTTTCTTAACACTAGCTGTGCTAACACGTCCTCTAACGATCCTTTTTTAACGGATGTTTGTATCACATAAAACTAATCGAGTTAGATATAGGGTTATATATATATTATATATAAATGATCAGGATGAAGAGACGAGCTGAAATCCGGATGACTGTCTGTCCGTCCGTCCGTCTGTCCGTCCGTGCAAGCTGTAACTTGAGTAAAAATTGAGATATCTTTATGAAACTTGGTAGACATGTTTCTTGGTACCGTGAGACGATTGGTATTGCAGATGGGCGTAATCGGACCACTGCCACGCCCACAAAACGCCATTAATCAAAAACAAATAAATTGCCATAACTAAGCTCCGCAATAAGATACAAGACTGTTATTTGGTACACAGGATCACATTAGAGAGGGGCATCTGCAGTTAAAATTTTTTTTTTTAAATTGGGCGTGGTCCCGCCTCTAATAGGTTTAATGTGCATATCTCCTAAACCGCTAATGCTATAATAACAAAATTCACTGGAAGCAAATGTTTTTAGCACTTATATTGACAGTGTGAAAACGGTACTGTTAAAAACTACTAAAAGCGCCATAAATCAAGCACTAAACACGCCAGAGACATTAAATTTTATCTCTGGGATGGTATGAGATGACTTTATAGGAACCGCGTTCAAAATTAGACAGTGGGCGTGGCACAGCCCACTTTTAGGTGAAAACCCATATCTTGAGATCTGCTTAACCAATTTCAACAAAATTCGGTACATAACGTTATTTTCATATTTCTATATTATAGTGCGAAAATGGGCGAAATCAGACTACAACCACGCCTATTTCTCATATAACACCATTTTCAATTCCATCTGATTCTTTCACTTCCCACTATGCATATCAAGCAACAATGATTATATCGGGATAAAACTTTGCGTGAATAATACGTTTAAAGTATGCCACCTTGTGACCAAAAATTGTGTAAATCGAACCGAAACTGTTCACGCCCCTAAGTACTAAATATGTGGACCCCAGTGCCTATAGTTGACCTTCTACCGAAAATATCAGTCAATCCACAAAGAAATCTCAAACGAGTGTACCATTTGACTTTGCGAGAGTATAAAATGTTCGGTTACATCCGATCTTAGCCCTTCCTTACTTGTTCTTGATTATAACGATGCTTCATAGCTCAGCTTTTTGGAGTCACTAATGTCCTTATTATCATGAATATACTCTTCAAAAAGCTATTTAATTTGGTGCTATTCTCGTAATTCACCAGAAAACTTTTGTAACTCAATCGTTGGCAGTTCCAATTTGTCTTCTGTGTTTTTTTTAAGTTTATTGCGTTTTGATTTTTTTTTTAAGTAACATTATCATACTTTTTTTTTTGCACATGTGCCTAAATGTATATCTTAGGTCAACAAGATATCATATGAATACGTCTTAATCTAAGTGAATATGTTTATATTGTTAATTGTTGAGTGCATGCGTATTGCATAGTGTGCTTTTACATTGGGACTCTTTTGTAACCCAAACGGGTTTATTGTGGGCGAGGGGACGATGAGGAAAGACGAAAAGACCGTGCCACTCGTGTTCGGATGGCACGCTTTGTAACAGCTCGCTGCTACCCTTTTCAGCATTCCTTTTCTCTTTCAAATTCTTTGAACGGTTGCAAGAGCGCTCGGTTTCAAATGAATTCGTTTGCAAATTTGAATTCTGTTATCTATTTTTTGTATGTAATATGCAAATATGTATGCATATAATAATAGAAATATTTTGAAAAATTGTAAATAAGGAGAAAATTAAGATATAGATTATGGACTAAAGAAGTTATGAATTTTTAATACTTAAAGATTAGGAAATTCCTTTTATAAATTTGGCCTTGAAAATATTAGTAGCCGATATTCAATACATTCTGGTGGATTAGAGAATTCCCGTCTTAAGTATTTCTTTGAACTATTAAGCGGGTAGGTATTATTCATATTGTTCTACCTTCTTCTATTGTTCAATTACCATATTCATGGTAATTTATTCCAAGCAAAATGTGTGACAATCATCTCAGCATACAAATGAAATACGCAACACGCTCTAAGTCTTGCGCAGTCGAACCGCACAAATATTTACGAAAATTTTGTGAAAAGGAATGCAGAAAAACTAGACTCGAGTTGTTGGACTCTTTTTGCCCGTGTGAATGCGACACCAAAAGAGAATGTGAAAAAAATGAGGGTCAAAAGAGTCCCAATGTAAAAGCAAACATATAAATGCATGCGTGCCTCATATAAATGTGTGCGTGTTGCATATAAATGCATATATGTGTATGTGTTTGTTTATGAATGTCTGTATGCCTGTTAAATATATTTGAACATACATATTTAAGATTAGTGAGCTGTATATGTTCTAACATGTATTTTATCTTATCTTATTTGATATTCTTAGTATGTAGAATAATAAAAACTAAATGTATTGCTGCACACCATCTAAGTGGGGCCCTTTTGATCCCAACGCACATGTTAATTTTTGTACACTTACTTAACACTTTTTAATATACAATTTTATTCATACCTAAAGATATTCCCCTGGCTTTGAGCTTTGAAAATTGCTAGAATATAAAATTATCCGAAAAATATTCCGATTTCCGATCCCTTTCTTATTTGTTTTTTACATTTTGTGGTCACTAATTTGTGAGAAGAGAAAATTCGAAAGGAACTCAATTCTCTAAACTGAAGTGAGTTATCTATGGTATACTCATATTGTGAAAGATTTGATTGTTTGTTTTAATAAAATAATATCCGAAATTACTTGGCGGATTTGAAAAACCTTTCTCCCTTTGGAAGCTACACTATCTGTGGTGAAAATTGGCTATATTATATTTTCAAAAAAGTTAGGGATCATTACTACCACATAATACCAGTACTGTAAACCAAGGTGTAAAAAATTACTTACTTCGCGTGCGCTGCGAGTAATGTTGATTATAGAACAAAATAATGTACAACGACTTTGCAGAGCATATAATTATCTCCAAAAAATGTCGGGACAGCTTATGTCTAACTATTATATTTACTTCACAATAAGTGTTCTTTTATTAAAAAAAATAATAATAATAATTAAAATGACGCCTCTGTAAAAGCTCTTTATTTGTACCTTGGTAGTAGTCCTTAAAAATAAAATTAATTACTTCATATTAAAGACTGATACAATAGATTTATATAACTTTTTGAATTATTCGATTCGGGCATACCATAGATATAACGAATTTAAAAATGTAAGTATTAGAAAAACGTCGCGTGTTCGCTGCTCACCCTGCGCGGCTATGCTACAAAATAATATACGATGAAGGCGTCAATGTCAAGAAATAAAGTGCAGCGCGGCGCACTCGCGCAGTTGACGGAATTTACTACAAATAATATAAAATGTTCGATGTTTACATCTAATCGTCTATATGAGGCCCTCTTTCCCCAATTGGCATGGCAAATGGAGTGATCTGCTAGTCTTTAATTAAAAGTATATATAAAGGTGCGTTCCAAAGTAAACAGTAACAAAGTAAACTCTAGTGACTCCATCTATATGTCGACTACTGCGTTAGAATCTGCTATCCTTTATCGACCTCCAGCAAAAATTTCATGACATTTCATCTATTGGAAGGGAAGTTATTGCGTTTTAAGTGTCAGTATGTTTTTGTCATCGGTGCGAAAATGAACTTCGAACAAAGAGCCAACATTAAATTTTGTTTTAAATTGGTAATACTTTTACCGAAACGTTTCAATTGATGAAACAAGTTTATGGCGATGATTGCCTATCCCGTAGCAGAGTGCACAAGTAGTTTCAACATTTTCAAAGTGGTTGTGAGGACATAAATGAGAAATGAGCCGAAACCCAAAAAATCGCGCCTGGAGAATTAAAAGTGAAGACAATGCTGATTTGGTTTTATTATTCCAAGGGTATTGTCCACAAAGAATTTGTTCCACCCGGACAAAACGTTAATGCGGTATTCTACCTTGGAGTTTTGAAGCGTTTTTCGCGAAGATGGAAGTTGGCGTTTGTTGCACCATAATGCGCCGTCTCATCGATCGACGCTTGTGGCCGATTATTTGACCAAAAATCACATTTTAACAATCAACCACTCCCCGTATTCACCAGATATGGCACCGTGTGACACTCGTTCGACATGCTTTTGGACCGTGCAAAAAGCTATATTAAAGCAGACTATTTTGAATCAAATTAATTGATTTTGCCGATAAAACCATTTGTTCTGTCTGTTTTTTTTAAAGTCCTGTTTACTTTGGAACGCACCTTGTATATTACAAGACCTCTTTTGTTTTAAGGAATGGTCAAATGTGTATAGAACAGGGTGTACACACGTTTCATCCTATAACTTGATAGTTCAATAGCGCAGTGTAGATAAATAAATAGTGCGAATCGGTAATCGGTATACAGTGTCAACAATATTGCAAAACGATGACTTGTATAATTTGACGTTATAGAACATTTTTTCTTTAAAGCTGACTTTCGCCATAATATTTTTCTTTTTGCAAACGTTTAAAGAAATAATGGACAAAATTAAAAGTCCTGATCGTCATATATAAAAAAAAATATTCGAGGTCGAAGGTAAGTAGGTCTTAGAAAAAAAAAATTTATATGTTACATGTTTCATAGAAAATGTGTTGATCTTGAATTTTTGTCTTTTTTTCGTTGTGAATTGCCAAATAATTTTTTTTGACCTCGAATATAATTCATATTCCTAGTCTTATTTCAGCACAATCTGCAAGCACTTGTTCCGGAATTTTCTGCTCCATGTCGCAGAATGGACATGTTGAAAATTTGCTTCTTGATCCTTCAATAACCAATGTAAAATGACACATTTGTCTCTGGAGAGGTTTATATCTTTTTTAAAACTCGTGAGATTGCAACTTCCCATTTGCAGCTTCACCTGTCGCATGCCTGTAGATTAGATTGCTGCTTATATCTTTCCCTGTCCATTTCTCCTTTCGGAACATCTCCTTTATGTTATGAATACCTTTCACGATACAGCGATCCAGTGCCACCATTCTAAGGGCCGCTGAAGTTTATTAGCCTAGATTTTTCCAGGCTACCCTTTTGTGTCCCGGTAAACTAAAGTACTGAGCTCGGTTACAGATTGATAGGCGCTTGCATCAATAGCGATTTAATTTCATAAGAATAAATCGATTTGAGCGAGACTGAAATATCGCTATTTATTTCTACACACTGACATATAGCAAAGGCTTTTGCATGAAAGAAGTTCGGAAAGCGTCCCCCAGAAAGTTAAGTGTGCCATTCCTGCACCGATGCCCTACAATGTTTTCGAGCCGTCGGTGTACCACTGGGTAGTGTAATCAACAAATAGAAAGTTAAGTGTGGATATACTCCTTTCGACCTTTTTACCTAGGATAACTTTTAATTTCTTAATGAATTTTATGCGTTTGGTAATTGTCCCTCGGGAGTAGGGCTAGTGGGATCTTTTCACTTATGGTCTTCATTTGTTGAGAGGAAATTGCGTTACCTCTTCCATACCCCGCTGCTATCATATGCAGGATAGTATGTTTTGCTACAATATTGATTGAGCGCTGTGAACTCTAGCGTTGCCATTGAGCATGTCCTCATTGCCACCGATGCGCGGACGCAGGAAAGTCTTTGCAGTTTCGATAAAGTCTTACCGAAGTCTGCGATGATCTCAATGCCCACGCGACCCTTCCATATGTAGCTATCGGCCTAACGATCATAGTTTATGTCGTGGTTGGTATCTACAGTAATACACAGAAAAACATACTACTTAATACTTAGCTTTATTAATTTAAAATATTCAACTTAAAAATGTATCAATAATATTTTAGCGGGATAAAATATTTGAGTTGTTCAAAGAAAAAAGTAATTTCTAAATTCGGTATTACCAGATTATATGGTTTAAGAATAATATTAATAATAGTTGTTTAGATAAATTTTTTAGGAGTGATGGTGGTTGCTACAATACTCCGCTCCTTAAAGAAGAATTTTAAAATTCCTTCGTAGGGCGATCAGAATGAAATTTCGATTAGATCATTTAGTATCAAAACGTGTTAACAGGTTTTGAGGTCCCTAAAGTAAATAATGCATATCTTTCCTTGTCGTGACATTTCTGCAGGAGCTAGATTTTTAAAATGGCTTTTTAAATTCACCAAAAGTTTGGCGGTGGTTATTAGTTTGTTTGAAAGGGCGATGAGTTCTCCAGGCAAACGTATTGGCTCTTCGCACACAAGTTTTGCTGGCGTTGTGCCCATGAGTTCCTTCCACGCAGCTCGTAGACGTAAAACTACGCGTGGGGTTAGCTGTAAGCGCGGTACATAATGCGGTATTACGTGGAGGATTTGCGAAAATACCAGGTAATAATTGTAGTACGTAATAGCTCTAAGCTTTAATATATCTTAACATTATCTTGTCTACTCCAAACTATTGTAGAGCCAATTCTAAAAGAGCATCTCGTTACAATATATCCCGGTCGCTATTCCCAACCTTCCGAGAATAAGCGCGTAGACCAAGTAGTACAACTGGAAGAGCGTCCAACCAAGTTTCGCGATGACAAAGAATTGCTGATTTGAGTTGGCGATGAAAGCAATCAAGTAACCAGTTTAACTGCGGATATGGATAAGTTCATATATTCCTAATTCCAAGAAGCGATGTAATTGATTTTGGTACTCCGTATTGAGCTATCCAGTAGCTTACTAGTACTCAAGGTACTGTTTCTACTGTACCGTTTTCGAAAGGTATTGCTTCCGAAAAGCACGTTAAATGCTCAATTATTGTTATACATTGAATAAAGCCTTTATAAGTTGATAGGAAAATCAAGTCGATGTCTATGTGCTCAAAACGTTGTGATGTCGCTTGATAAGTTGCGATAAGCGTTGATACGTGTCGTTGTATTTTAATGAATTTCATCAGTATAAATAGTTTTATATGAGCAACATCTGATACATCGTCAAGGAACCCTCGACCGATAGTTGCGGTTTTGGTGTTTAATTTTGCTGAAAAGACACCACCTCCCACTCGATTATTTAGTTTGGATCCATCCGTATAGCGTTCCTGTTCACCCCGTCCCTTTTCCACTCCTCTCTGGTGGGGAAGGCAATATTGTGGACCGAATTTAGCTTCAATTTTATTGGATTGCGAAAATCCGTTGTTGTGGGTAGAAACGGTAATTTACTAAGTATCTTAGACTGCCCCTTGTTGCAGGCGACTAATTGGGAGGATTCCCTCAGTCTGAGAGCTGACTTTGATGCCACTAACTTACATAACAATTCTGATGGCAATAAATGTAGAATGACGTTTTGTGCCTGTTTTGGCGTTGTTCTAAGAGCTCCACTAATGCATATACTAGCTGCTCTTTGTATACTTTCCATAAGCCTCACCGCGTATTTCTTTTCCATTACACACAAGGTGGAGATACTTCAAACTCTAAAGCTGTAATTTTTTGCTTGTGAACTTTTGTGTTTTTATTTTACAAAATTCTTCACGTTTAATTGAGTTTTTTTACTGATTTAATACAAATTTTTAGTGATTTAACTCTGAGTTGCAAGATAAATATTAAATGTTCTTAAGTTTTGTACATTATTAAAAAGTGCCGAGTCAGCTTTTTGTTTCATTTTGTTTTATTTTATTCTATTTTCTCTCTTTATTTATCTCACTTACTTCTTTATTCACAGCTGTGTTGCGTGTAGCTTTTTATTTGTTCCAGTGCTTCTTAAAACTGCTCGCTATATTGCTTTTTCAAACTGTCTTGGTTTTAAACTTTGATAAAAAAATTGTAATTATTTTTGCGTTTGTTCTTAATTGAATTTATTATTATTAATATTTTATTAAACCACTAATTTATTATATATCTATTAAATTTTGTTCTACTTACTCTTATATTTGATCTTCATTCTTGTTGTTTATTATGTCTTGTAACTTCCCCAATTGTAACATTAAAGGCGAGTCAGATCGCTACGTTTCATGCTGGCGTTGTGATGGGCTTGCCCATATTAAATGTGCTGGTAGAATCTTAGATTCTATTCTCGACTGTAAGGGATTGCGTTGGTCCTGTTTAAATTGTAGATCTATTGAAATCGATCTATTTAAAGTTTATAGGGAGACACGCAATGGCTTTAACGAAATCGGTAGAGATCTTGGAACCCTCACTGAAAAATTTAGGCACTATGAAAAATTGTTCAAATCTTTTAAGTGCCTGAATGATTCTCACGAATCCTCTAAACCTGCTCCTTCCGATGAAGTAACACTTAGTTCTTCTGTACAGAAAAGAACGTCTCCTCCCAATGACCTAATAAATTTCTCTTCTCCTTGCCCTCAAGGTAGTAATAAGTGTCTCACAATTCCAGAGGCTCCCCCTAATAACTTAGTAGCCTCAGTTAATAATTTGATAGTTATTCCACCTAAAAAGTCTATATTTATTTCGAGACTTGCCAAAGATACCTTGGTGGAGGACACTAAGTCTTACATTTCGTCACGTTTAAAAATCGATGATAAATGATCGTAAATTTTACTTCAATTATGATAGAAGTATATCATCGTTTAAAATAGACGTATCTCTTGAAACATTCAAAAAGATCTTAGATAGTTCATTCTGGCCACCTGGGGCTTTTGTACGCGAATTTAAACCTAAACTTAAAAGTCAAACTGAGAAAACATTGTTAAATTACCAAAAGCAACCACCGATATAAAAAATTGATTGGTAGAAATTCGCTAAGCATTTATTATCAAATGTTAGAGGTCTTAATACAAAATTAACCGACTTGTATTTGAACAGTCCTAATTTTAATTTCCATATAATTGGATTTACAGAAACTTGGTTAAAACCTCACATTTTTGATAATGAGATTTTAAACAGCGAATTTCAAATTTTTAGATGTGATCGACTGAACAGAAACGGTGGAGGTGTTTTATTTGCCATGCATTCCTCTATCCCATCTGAAAATGTTCTTGTTTCAGGGACCGACTCATTTGAATTTAAATGTATTAGAGTCTACGTTAATAGTAGCTTTATTTATTTAACCTTGTCTTATATATCACCCCATTCGGACTTATCTGTATACATGCAGCATGCTTCTTTAATAAATACTTGCAGCACTACAATCGATGGCAAATAATGCAGATTCAATAATCGTATTAGGAGATTTCAATTTACCATGTGCTTCGTGGAAAGCTTTCGATGACTATATCGTACCGATTTGCAATCGGTCATGTTTTCAGTTTTTCGAAAAAATGTCCGAGTTGGGTCTGAACCAAATTAATTTGATTTCGAATAAATTTGGTTAATGCTTAGATTTAGTATACGTTGATACCTCTTCAAAGTGTTCCGTTATTCAGAGTAATCCTCTTGTTATACCAGAGGATTCGTATCATCCTGCTTTGGAAATATCTGTCGAAATCTTGAGCAATGTACGCGATAATAATTATCAAACTTCGTGCTTCCGTTCTCGGTTCAACTTTGCAAAAGCAAAGTTTAAAAAGTTAAATACAGAACTTTCTACAATATCATGGCCTAATTATAATGGTGATATTGAATTGAGTGTCTCTCATTTTAATAACATTATTACGAAATTATTTGAAAAGTATGCTCCAATAGTAATTGTTAATAAAAGTAAAAGTAGAAGTCCGTGGTCCTCGAAAGAGTTACATAAACTGAAAAACAGAAAAACTCGAGCCTTTAAACATTATAAAAAAACGGGTCACTTGTCGACTATTCTAAATATTCTTTATTGCGTCGACAATATTTTGACCTAAACAAAAAATGTTATCATAATTACTTAAATAGAGTAAAAAAGAATGTTGTTAGTAATCCAAAATCGTTTTATGATTTCGTCAACTCCAAACGCAGGATTTCCAAATTTCCGTCCGCGATGAAATACAAATCTATCATTCCAACTGACAATGTTATTATATCCAATATGTTTGCAGAATTTTTCAAGTCAAACTACTGTAATAATTCTTCCAAAACTTTTTCTTATCAGTACGTACTGTGTTCGAATACTTTAATTAACGCTCCAATTATTTCTGAAGAAGACGTCCTACTTAAATTTAATAAGTTAAAACCATTTTTTAGTTACGGCCCAGACATGATACCCTCAGGCTTCCTAAAAATAACAATCATATTTAATTCCTCTCTTAAACACGGTATATTTCCTTCAATATGGAAACCGTCATTTATAATTCCTGTGCATAAAAGTGGATTTAGATCCAACATTGAAGACTATAGAGGTAACGCAAAACTACAAGTATCAGTTATACCTAAACTTTTTGAAGCTATCATCACAGACCATATAACCTTTTCGATTTCTCCGTTAATTTCCTCATCTCAGTATGGATTTCGTAAAGGGACTTCGACTATAACAAACTTGCTTGAATTTGTAAACCATGTATCATTGGGTTTTAGGGAACATAAGCATACGGATGTTATATACACAGACTTTAGCAAAGCTTTCGATAAAGTAAATATCTCGATTCTCATACATAAACTTGATCTGCTGGGCTTTCAGCCAAGATTCCTTCAATGGGTATCTTCCTATCTTTATAATAGAACACAACGAGTGATATTTGAGGATACACCTTCAGATACAATTAATGTTTCTTCAGGTGTTCCGCAAGGTAGTCTGGCCCGATTCTGTTCTTGTTGTTTATTAACGATATCTCTTCAGTAATAGAATTCTCAAAAATTTTATATCCTACACTTCAACTGAGGAAAGGTGTCTGTTGCAAACAGACTTAAACAATTTGGTTGCATGGTGTGATAGAAATGATTTGCCATTGAATCTCAATAAATGTAAGATGATGTGCTTTTCCCGTAAATCTGTGCACCACTCTTCTTATGTAATAAAACATCTTATTATATGTTAGTATTTAAGTATTTACTTGATGAACTAGGAAATTAAAATAAAAACACGAACTGAGCAAATCGACGGAATATATTATATAGTAAAAATAAAATGACAATAATAGATTACAGAGTAAGGTTGCCAACAGTAAATGTTTTTGACAATTACAAAATATTAACTATAGATGGCGTTCAGTGTTGCAATTAATCATTTCAACATCCTCTTCTTAATTGCAAACCCATAGCCATGGAACAGTCATTAGTCTTCTTTGGAGAAATTGGTTTTTTAAGTATGTCGGCAACCATATCTTGAGTCCCAAATTAGCAGAGTTGAATTTCCTTATCAGCAACTCTTTCTCGGAGGAAATGATGTCTTAAATCAATATGTTTGCTACGAGCACAGTAAGAATCATTACCTGCAAATTTAATAGCGCTTTGATTATCACAATAAATTATGGTGGGCACATCTGTAAGCTTCCAATTTAGTTTCGACTCTAAATGCCTTAGCCACATAGCCTCTTGTGTGGCCGTAGCTAGTGCCATATTAGTCCAGTCATTATAGTAAGTTCACCTCGGAATTCAGATACCCAGCTGTAAGTCTGTAAATACTTGTATATTGACACCCTAAAAGTTGTCTCAAAACCTACATATGGTAGGGTGTACGCAACTATTAAATTTCAAGGTCAAAGGTCACAAAATCGGTTTTTTGCGCTTTTTTTGTAAATATCTCATTTCCTATGGGTTTTTTGCTATTGGTATTTATTATCAATCAAAAATTCTCTACAAATTTTGTTTAAAAATTTTTTTCATACGGTGAACCGTTTTCGAGATAGAGGGCTTAGAGCGCGCGGTCACAGCATCACTTCAGGTCAACCGGTGCCTCCGATCAAAAACGCGCCATATATAGTTGATGAACTATCGATAAATCAATGATTATAAATATTTGTCAATTTTTATTAACTATAATATAATTTTTTTTCATTTTTTCCTAACCTATCCACTTTTTATTCAGTATTAATTTATTTAACAACACTTACCCGCCCATGAAATTGCAGAATTGTTAATGAAAATATAGGAATTATATTTGAATTTAAACCTTATTAATATTAATAACTTCTTACATGATAAAAAAAAAATAAAAAAAAATTTATTAAAAAATATCATTCAATACATTTATTTTTATTAAAAGTAAAAAAATGGAATAAAGGGTACAAAAACTACAATTTATAATTTTAATCATCTTCTTCCTCTTCATCGTCGTCTTCCGGCTGCAGGTAAATTTCAAACTGGTCTTCATTATCGTCTTCAACGACATTTGTTTCAAGTTCTTCCATGATTTCGGGGTCAAAAGTTCCATCTTTGTTAATGTCGCTCTGATATGGTAGAGCATTGAGACAAGCGTGCCCATTACATTGGCCACAAGCTAAAGAGCATTGCAAGCCCGCTATCCTGCATCCGCATCGCGAACCACAACCACTCTTGCAGTTGCAGAAAATTGTATTTAGCAAATGTTCTGGAGCAGGTGGTAAAATTGTCATGATAGGCTCCAGAAAATCGTTTCGCATTGCGCAACCCCATACCTGGGGTTCCAAATCATGCCCTAACCAAGTTTGAACTTGATAATATACACGTTCGAAATGTTGATGAGCAGCTGCACTTGTTGGTGGAATATTTGAAAGCTGCAAAGGTTTATTAAGTTTTGTAGACTTGACGTAATGCATATAACGAAGATGATCGAGACTTTTCACAGATTTCGGAGCATTATAGACTGCCAATAAGGTTTGAGTTCCACTCTCTAATAATCTCTGGGCCGAACAATTTTCTTCCTCAAATGCTGCAGCTAGTTCATCCAAATTGGTCAGTTTCTCAAAAACTTTTAAAAATGTTTTTTTTTCCTTTTTAAAAAGCGCAGAAGTTGTGTCACATCCACTTAATGCATGCAGAAATAAAATATGTGTTTTGGAATGAGGATAATTATCAAAACTTTTAGTCGAGTATATCTCCGTTTTTACATTGCCTTTCTCAACTTTTTTAAAGAAAATTTCTTGTTCGTAAGACAGTGTACGCCCAATTAAAATGATGAGTAAATCAATATCTTGTCCTATTATTTACAAATTTACAGATTTTAAAGAAGATGAACTTAATTATTTTCTAATTAAAATGTCATTAGTGTTAATAGGAATATAATTATAGTAAGATTTAAGTTTTTCCCTTCATTATTTTTTAATTTTCGGAAACGGTGATCAGTATTATTGAATAGATAAAGATTTAAGGCATGAAGAAAATGATAAAATATAATATAATAGTTAATAAAAATTAACAAATATTTATAATCATTGATTTATCGATAGTTCATCAACTATATATGGCGCGTTTTTGATCGGAGGCACCGGTTGACCTGAAGTGATGCTGTGACCGCGCGCACAAATATCTGGTCTTGTTCCTTGTGATAAGTAAAGTAAACTTCCAATAGCTTCTTGATAAGGTGCATTACTAATAATATTAATTTCATCTCCTGTGCTGATCAATTTGGAACTAAGATCACAGGGCGAATGGACTGGATTACAATCTGTCATATTGAATCTCTGTAGGATTTTTTCTATATAAGCAGTCTGATCAATATAAATTTGGTCTCTGGCCGCGTTTTGACTTATCCTCCAGCCAATAAAATAATTGACAGGTCCAAGTGATTTCATTTCAAATTTACTTTTAAGTTGTAGCTTGATCTCTTTACCTTTCTCTTCATTATTATAAAAAAGTAATAAATCATCAACATAGATCAACATAAAGATGATGTTTCCATTATCATTTTTGTAGTAAATACATGGATCAACAGACGTACTTTCCAATCCTAACTGTCTGAGAACAGAAGTAAGTTTCAAATTCCATTGGCGACTCGCCTGTTTTAAGCCATAAATAGACTTATTTAATCTGCAAACTTCTTGTCCGTGTTCATAGCCAGGTGGTTGATCCATATATAATATATTTCAGCATCTATATCTCCCTGCAAAAATGCTGTAACTGCATCCATTTGATCTATATATAAATTTTCTTTTACAGCTAGTGCAAAAAAATATGTTATTGAAGTGTGCCGTACTACTGGAGCAAAAATTTCGTTATATTCAATTCCTTTCCTCTGTCTGAATCCTTTTATTACTAATCTTGCTTTGTATCGTACAACTTCACCATTTGCATCTATTTTTATTTTGTAAACCCAGTTGCAAGGGATTATTCTTTTGTCTTCAGGTAGAGTTACCAATGTCCATGTATTATTCTGAAGAAGCGATTCATACTCGCTATCAATAGCTTCTTTCCACTCTTTTGCTTTTGGGCTTGATAGAGCATCTTCCACAGTCTCTGGTTCCTTTAATAATGCTGATGAACATGTTGGTTTCTCTTAATAAGAAAAATAAGTAGTAGGTTTGGGTTTGATATTCCTTGGCCTCAGAGCTATATTTCTTAATGGTATAGAATCGTCATCATGTCTTTGCGGTGTGTAATCTGGGTCATTATCTCTTTCTGAATTTGACATATTACTGCTGGTATCATACAATTGTTCCTCTTCTGAACTTTCATTTACTAAAGTATCGGTATCAGATTCTTCTTTGGCTGTTGTTTCCTGTTCTTGCAAAGAAGTAAGTGGCATAATTACACAATTATTCCTAGCTGTGTGTTCCAAGAAAACAACATCTCTACTCTTGTATATTTGTTTTTTACTCTCATCATACAATCTGTAGCCTTTAGTATATTCACAATAACCCACAAATATCATCTTAGTAGCTTTCGAGTCCCATTTTCGTCTGCTTTCTTTTGGTACATGAACCATTGCGTGACAACCAAATATTTTCATGTTATTTAAGTTTGGTCTTTTACCTGTCCACAATTCATATGGCGTCTTGTAGTCCAAAGCTTTTGTTGGTGAACGATTTGTTATATATGCCGCTGTTGAGACCGCTTCAGCCCAAAATATTTTCTGTAATCTGGAATTAAAAACTAGGCATCTAGCTCTCACTAATGTGCGATTCATACGCTCTGCCATACCGTTTTGCTGTGGTGTATATGGATTACTTGTTTGATGCTGGATACCAGATTTACACAAAAACAATTTAAAATCATTGTTTACATATTCTTTTCCATTATCTGTGCGTAAGGTCTTTATTTTCTTATTAGTTTCATTTTCTACTAAATTCTTAAATTCTTTAAACTTATCTAAAGTTTCAGACTTGCTCTTCATGAAATAGACAGATACTTTCCTACTATAATCATCAATGAACGTAGCATAATATCTGGCACCTCCAATAGAGCTTGTCTCCATCGGGCCACATAAATCTGAGTGAATTAATTGGAGCAATTTTGAAGCCCTAGTACTAGTATTTTTAAATGGTTGTCTACTCATTTTTCCCTCTAAGCAAGTTGTGCAAATTTGATTACCTTTTTTTTAAAATTCAACCCCGTCTGCACTATCAGTTACCTTCTGTAAGTCTGTGAAATTGAGATGGCCCATTCTTAGATGCCATAAATTTATATCTCGCTCATCTGCTGTTGATAGCAATGCCGGTGCTTCAGAAACATTATTCAATATATACATGTTATTGCGATGCAATGCTGTCAATATTAACTTATTATTTTGGTATATCTGACAACTATCTCTCTCAAATTTCACTTCACAGCCTTTATTTACCATTTGACTTACAGAAAGTAAATTAACTGTCAGTGTGGGTACATATAAGACATCACTGACCTGTATTGTCCGTATTATGCCATCTGAGTCTCTAATCTGAAAATCCACTGCCTTTTACTGCTACTGTTTTATTATCTGCAACCTTAATATTGTTGATAGTTGATGGGGATACATCATACATCCAATTCTTGTTATTGCACATATGCAGTGATGCTCCGGAATCGACATACCAGCAACTCCCATCCAATGCAGCAGCAGCTGGAAAAGCAGCATAATAACTATTATTTGAATTGTCATTGTTTGACGGAACCTTCTTTTTGTCTTTTTGTTACATATAAAGCACCGTGGCCCTTTGGGTTGCCCTTTCCTCTGAAATTGGTTATTAGGATTTTTTTGCTTTGACATATTTTGTTTATTATATGACTTGGCATAGTAAGCAGCTGAATCTGATACCTTAACTTCTTGCAACAACTTAGTTTTTACATAATCTGCAGTAATATTCACACCGGATCTCTCCAAAGCCATTATCATTGGCTTGTAGTAACCTGGGAGACCAGCGAGCAGCAACGTACCCAGCCACTCGTCACCTACTACAAAATTGATATTTCTCAACTTGTGAGCTGTTGACTCATATATATATTCTACGACACTCGAGCAATTGTCCAAGCTAGTGGTGATCAAATCTCTCAATAAACCTACTTTTCTGCTAAGCCCTGAGTCGTCAAACACTTTTTCTAATTTAGTCCAAACCTGTTTCGCTGTTGTAGCCTCTTGTACATGGACGTAATTAACTGGGTCCACCAACAATATTATTTTCGATTTTGCTTTCGTATTTTTCTTGCTATCAGATACATAGGCTGGATCAGGTTCAATCTCTTGCCACAATTCTTCATGTTCGAGGTAGTTTTTTACGGCAAACTTCCAACTTTGGTAATTTTCTCTTTCAATTAGTTTCTCAATAGTACCCATTGTTATTTGTGATGCCATTTTATTAAGCACTTTTCTCCAAAAAATAAGCTGAAATTGCTGGAAAAAAATGAGCACGCCGGCAATGGCCGATTTTGATTTGAATTTTTAGGTTAACTAACTTTAATCTAAGTGAATCACAGCGCTTATATTTTGAAAAACTTCCCTAATATACTATCGGACATATATTGCCCATAACCTCTTATTATATGTTAGTATTTAAGTATTTACTTGATAAACTAGGAAATTAAAATAAAAACACGAACTGAGCAAATCGACGGAATATATTATATAGTAAAAATAAAATGACAATAATAGATTACAGAGTAAGGTTGCCAACAGTAAAGGTTTTTGACAAGTACAAAATATTAACTATAGATGGCGTTCAGTGTTGCAATTAATCATTTCAACAAAACACCATATTCTAGAGCAAGTTTTTAGCTATGTTGATTTGGGAGTTAATATGGACCCTAAGCTTAATTTTTGTCGTAATATTGATACCATGGTCTTGAAAGCAGCTGTCCTCAGTTTTGTTAAACGTTGGTCTAAAGAATTTAGAGATCCGTATATTACTAAAACACTTTATACAACTTTGGTTAGACCTATATTGGAATATGGCTCTGTTGTATGGAACCCTAGCTACCAAATCCATTCTGACAAGTTAGAGTCTGTTCAAAAACAATTTTTACTTTCCGCCTTAGCGCATTTTCGATGGGATTCTAGGGTAAGTCTACCTCCATACACTAGTCGTTTAAAACTTATTAATCTACCTACACTTTCTAGTCGTAGGGAAATGCTTGGCATTATATTCTTAGTGAAAATTTTGAATGGAACTGTTTGCAGTTCTTTTCTCCTGTCTGAAATTAAATTTAATATCCCGGTTCGCTTTTCGAGGCAGTTTAGACCTTTACTGCTAAAATCCTGTGGATCAAATTTTGAACTAAACGAGTCATCCCGCCGTATATGTCATGATTTTAATTCTCATTCCAGCACATTTGACTTATCTGACTCACTTTTCAAAATTAAAAATACTTTATTGTTTTTTCTTAATAAATTAAAATGTAACAATTTATTATATTGTAACTATAAATCTTAGCTGTTGAAATTTTTGTTTCTGTAGCGGAGCAGTTTTAGATCTCAACACTTAAAAAACTCTCTTGCCTTTTCTGACTCGGCTAATTCTGCACGTATGCGGATTGCGCCCCTCGTGTCGGTTGGGCGGGAGGAGGGTAATCGTTGGGTTATTATTATTATTGGCCACCGTATGTCATGATTGGTCTAACAACTACTGTGTAGAGTCAATAAGCTATCCGAGGCGTTAACCCCCATTTGGAGCCCACCATCATTTTACAGGGGTAAAGTGCCGTAGCTGCTTTCTTCACCGTAGCATCCAAGTTTTGTTTCCATGAAAGCTTCTTGTTTATGATTACTCCTAAGTAGCTTGCCTTATCTCCAATTGTTAGTCTGCTACCATTTAATACTGGCGCCGTAACTATTGGAGTATTATTATGTTTTCTGGTGAACAATACCAGCTCCGTCTTATCAGCATTTAAGTTTAGTCCGCGCGATACGGCCCAAAGATTTATATCGTCTAAGATTGTTTACATAAACTGCCACATTGTCATGTAGCCCCTTCTTTTCTAGATCCAACAGCAACTTATTCATTGTCAGGATTCAGAGAAGTGGGGATAACACGCCTCTTTGGGTAGTACCCCTCGGACAGATCTGAACATCGTTGACGCTCCCAGCGTTGAAGTTATTGACCTGCTTGTGAGCATCTGTTCAATTAATTTTCTGAGAGGTTCAGAGATGTCCAGAATCTTAAGCGCACTCAGTATGGCCCTAGGCTGGATGTCATTAAAGGCTCCTTCAATATCTAAGAGGGGAATTAGAGTGTATTCTGTAACTTCCAGAGATTTTTCAATCTCCGCTTAGAGTTTGGCGCTGTTTCTGTGGATTTTCCTTTAGAATACGCATGCTGTGAACTAGCCAACTTTTCTGATTTTACTTTGTTTCTTATATGTAATTTTATTAGCCTTTCCAACGTTTTAAGAAGGAATGAGGAGAGGCTAATTGGTCTGAAATTCGTTGGACTTGTAAGCGAGCTTTTGCCTGACTTAGGTATGTATATTACCTTGATTTCCCTTCAAAGCGAAGGGATATAGTTTAATTGCAGCGCTCCATTAAGAATGGTAACTAGCCAATCTATTATGTAATTCTGCGACTGCTGTAATTGAGCCGGGAAATTACGGTCTGGTCCCGGCGACTTGAAGGGCTTGAAGCTATTTATTGCCCAGTGTACGTTGCTTCCTAACAATGTGTTTATAGAAGTGGAGTTGGAAGTTAAAAAAACTCAAAACAAAAGTTTTAATTATGTCTTAACTTTAAACCTAATTTTCAACTAGAATAATCTGTAATATTGGTTTGTATACATTTTTATTTGTCAAAGTAAGGTTTGTCGGTATTGCCAATGACTTTTTCTACTAAAACTAAACTACTGTGAACAAAAAAAAAAAACAATCAACAGGTATTGCTTCCAGTTCAATATCCAAGCTAAGATAGCTTTCGATAAACCAATATAATTATGTTGACTAGGTCTTTTATACAAAATAAACTAATAGCTTAACGTGCTGGTCAAATAAAACATGCATAATGTTGTGCTTTTTTGTTTTGTTGAACTACGTTTGAAGGATTCTGAACGTTTGGTCCTTCCAGCAATGAATTCACTAGAGCGAGGATTTCAGCCACTTTCTAGAAGAATTTTCTATAAAATTTGATTGTTCCAAGAAATCTTCGTATATCTTTGATGTTAGTAGGAAATTCAATACTTAGAATAGCGTCAACCTCATCTTTTAATAGCCTTATACCATTATTGTTGACACCGTTGCCACGACAGTCGGGTCTAAGCAATCGGAACGGACCCGGATTTTAATCCGGCCAAGGACTGTCAAATCGGCATCATTCCTCGAAATTACTTCAAGAATGTTTTCTGCCGCTCCAACAAAAACACTGTCCCTTCGACATTATTTTGTTATATATAATAGTTTCCATAAACGAAGACAGACTAATCGATCTAAATGAATTTTATCAGTCCTTTCTTCCTACTTTAGGTAGATTACCCTTGAAATTATCCACGGTTCGGGGATACACACACAGGGCTATCTCTCATTAGCCTGGCAAGAGGAGACAATATGGTCTGACCACGCTGTTGCAGATGTGCTGGAAAGATGCCGTCCGCCACGGGCAATTGTAGTTCTTGAAGAAACCCAGTGACCGCTTGATTGAGTCTGCAGTAAAAAAATGCGGTCGTCCTGATCGGTCTCCAGGAAATGAGAAAACAACAGGACCCTAGCGGGTAACCTGATTGTCACTACTGTCTGTCTGTCTTTTATCTGGCTGAACCCTTGTACAGCCTGGATGCCTCTGGAGTCGGGGATGGTTGTCACACAATTTCCCAAAAATATTTTGTTTCGCTGACCTAATATTCTTGATATCAACATCAGCAGTACGAATCTGGTTGGCTGTAACATTGTCACAACACAAAGTCTTTGTCTTACAAGGACTCATTACTAGGGCCCTGAACTAAATTTCAGACAGAATCTCTGATATGTTTGTAAAACTCATCATCTGCCACTGGAGTTCGACGTTTCGTATAGCACGCAAACTCGCGCGAGTTTTGAAAATAAAATGTTATTATCAATATCACAAAATATAGTTATGAATACTAAATTATAATACATACATACGGAGGCAGTACACCTATATGCGAATAAATAACGTTTTGTTTACTTTCTAGATATTTTCCACACATCCAGAGAAGTAGAGGAGGATCTCTTTAAACATAAAACATTAAAATGTGTTTTGTGGTGCAATGACAATAAATCCAAACTTCGAAAAATAAATTCTAATATGGAATTTAGTTTACGCGTTCAAGAATTTATTGAACTTGTTCGCAACGATAATCGAGTTGAAGCAGTTAAATATGCAAGAAAATATTTTCAAGGCTTTGAGAAAACACAGCTAAGGGAAATTTGCAAGTGCATGGCTTTATTGGCGTATCAACCTAATACAGGTATGCTGTTGAACTTCTTAAATGTCCTAATTCAATATAAAGGGTAGTAAATACTGACGACCTTAAATAATTTTTGGTATTTGAGAACTTTTAGGATAGATTTAATGTCAAAATCAATAAAGAAAACAGTAGAACAAGAACAAATATATTTTAAAAAAACCAAAATGTAACACAACGCATCCTTTTGATAATTAAAAGATATCAATGTTTAGTTACAATATTGTTTGGTATCTTATAAATTATACTATAGATCATAGACTCGCGTACTTTCATAACTTTATTTTGCTTTGTGTCCGAGACATTTTTATTAAAATCAACCAAATTTACACCATGTGAGATTTATGTAGGTGCTACAAACCCAGTAAAAGTGGCTAAATTTAATATATTGGGTATATCAGCAAATTATCAACCAGAGAATTGGCTCCCTACGAAGCGGTCGTGTGTTCGATGATCCCATCTCACCGTCTATATGAGGTCGACTTCTCGCATGTGGGATGGCAAATGGAGTGATCTGCTACTACAATATTTTATAAAGAGAAAGGATCAGCTGAAATTTCAAATTGTGATATATGGGAACTAGGGGGTAGGCTGTAATCCGATTTCACCCATTTTCACGAAACCTCCTTTGTAACATCTCACAGCTCAAGGTTCCCAATAATGAATCTGCCGAAATTCAAGGGAGAATATTCGGATTTAAAAATTTCATGAGTTTGTTTGAGAGTTAAGTTCAAAACGATCCAAATGTCCCATATATTGAAAAGTTTAACCATTTGGTTAATTGTCTATCTGGAGAAGCTTTGGGAACGGTAAAGGCATTTCAAATGTCGGATGAAAATTATCCGAAGGCATTGGCAAGTTTCAAAAAAGTTAACGATAATAAATGTTTGATATTTTTCAATACAATTTCAAAACTTTTCGAGCTGCCAACTATCCCAAAGCCATCAGCCCTTCATTGCGCGCGTTGATCGATAAAGTGTCAGCTGTTTATGACTCATTGCTATCGTCCGGCGATAAGAAACATATAACAAATGCGATAATCATACATATAGTCATGACAAAGGTTGACTCTATCACCCGATCCAAGTGGGAAGAACAGCTGGATTATGACAAGCTCCCATTGTGGAAGGATTGTAAAGCTATGTCCCACTTTCAAAACTCTCTCTGTGCACAGAGATTTGAGTTTGTCAAATCAGTACCCTTATGCATAAACTGTTGCGTAAGAGACATACGGTCTCCAAGTGCAGGGCGTACCAGATCATGTAATGTTGGCAACAGCAGTTATTCTCTTGAGGACCATCTGTGAAAAATATTTGCCCGCTAGAGCCTTGTTGGATCCAGGATCACAAGTCAACTTTACGACCGAGGATTTGGCCCAAAAATTGCTGACGTCAAAACAGGACGTTAAATATTAGAGGAATTGGAAATTTCAACACGAAAGTCTGGGCAAAATTAGACGCGTTTGTTAAGTCCCGGGTAAATAGTTTCGAATTTTCGGCAGAATTCTGGATTATGCGATGTATTTCGGCAAATTATCCAGACCATAACATCAATGTTAATGGCTGGAAAATTCCACACAATATTAAATTGGCGGATCCAGAATTCCAAAAACCCCAAAAGATTGATATGAAACCAGAAACCTTTTTCGATCTGCTAGCTGTTGGCCAAATTGGTCCTAAGACACCAACGCTACAGAAAACTCTTTTGGGATGGATTGTGTCTGGCAAATACGTCAGCAGTGTAAGTCAGTCCTTCCGAAGTAAATATCACATTATGCCAAGCTGAAGAAGACTTAACGTCAATAAATTCAGTAGTCCTAAAGTTTTGGGCTCTAGAGCAACTTCCTTCAGAAACAAATGGCAACGAATTCACACCAGAACAAAAAGAGTGTAAATAGTTTTTTGTTCATACAACTCAAGTATCATCTTCAGGTAGGCTTCAAGTCAAAATGCTATTTAAAGGTGACCGTAAATTACTCGGTCACTCCTATGAAACCGCGGCGGTTTCAGGCCCTGTAGAGGAGAGCATTGAAAGATCCAGAAATTCGTAAAATGTATCTGGACTTCATGAATCAGTATAAAGCACTGGGTCACATGAGCCCAACAAATAATAAGATCCCGAGTGAGCTACACTATTTCATTCCGCATCAGTGCGTTTTGCGGCCAGAGAGCTCAACAACAAAATTACGAGTTGTCTTTGATGCATCGAGTCGTACCTCTTCTCAAATTTCATTAATAAAACTTTTGATGGTAGGTCCAACCATCCAAGAAGATTTATATTCAACTCTTCGTCGTTTTCACTTACATAAGTACGCTTTAACGGCAGACATTACTAAAATGTACTGCCAAATAATTATGCATGAAGAAGATAGAAACTTCCAGCTTATTGTGTGGAGAGAGCATCCCTCAGAGCAAATTCAGATTTTTCGACTGAACACCGTCACTTACGGCACTGCGCCTGCACCATTTCTCGCAACACGGTGTTTAAAAAAGCTCAGCGATGCTAATACAACTAAGTATCCACTCGGTTCATTGGCCATTAAAAGAGACTTTTATGTTGGTGACTTATTAACAGGATCTGAAAATTTTGAGTCTCTAGATCTTATAAGAAGTGAAATAATTAAAGTATAAAACTCGGCTGGATTCACCTTAACGAAGTGGTTTATGAACCACCCTACATTTTTCGACAGTGACTATCACACCGAACACTAGGAATCCATTGGTTGCCGAAAGAGGATTTGGTTTAGATGCCAATTTTAATAATCTACGTGCCACTAAACGAAACATATTGTCAGTCTCTGCTCGCCTTTTCCATCCTCTTGGATTATTAGCCCCACAAGTCACCAAAGCAAATATCCTACTGCAGCTCTCATCAATTAGCATTCCTCGGTACGTAAACCTTGAGTCGAGTGCTATCTGCCAAATACATGGCTTCTCCGACGCTTCAATAAGAGCCAATCTGCTAGTGGTGTCAAATGTATACTGCTTACTGCAAAGTCGAGAGTGGCTCCGCTGGAGACCAAGCAACTTCTCTCGGCAGCTCATCTTCTTGCCTAATTATGGAGTAGCGCCGCTGTTGAGTCTACGATTTGAGAAAATTAATTTTTCGACAGACTCTGAAATCGTTTAGCATTGGGTTAAAACACACCCATCCACATTACAAACCTTTGTCGCAAATAGAGTTTCCGAACCGAAGAATTGACTGTGCCAAAAAAAAAAAATCTTGCGGATCAAGTTTCTCGGGATTGTAACGTAGACGAATTGAATAATTCGATATGGTTGGGCGGTCCACAGTTCCTCCTGGAAGACCCCGCTTTATGGCTAATTAAAACTCACTTCTAACTCTCCCCAGAAGACGAAGGATTAGAGAAGAAGAAAAATTCGAAGAAACACTAGCTGCAGTGGTGAAAGATAACACAATAATGGACCTGATCGAAAACTTCTCCTTTCATCAAAAATTGCTTCGTGTGGTTGCATACTTAATACGATGGATCAGACGACCAAAAATGCCTAC
This sequence comes from Bactrocera oleae, assembly GCF_042242935.1. NCBI lineage: Eukaryota > Metazoa > Arthropoda > Insecta > Diptera > Tephritidae > Bactrocera > Bactrocera oleae. The sequence continues at coordinate 30,603,571 of NC_091536.1, forward strand.
TGTGGGAAGGAATCTGACATCTTGAGTTTTTGAAAATTGTTCAAGTGGTCCGACATTCGGAATTTGCGAATGAAATCCAAAAACTCACTAATGGCACCACGCTAAACGCAAACTTGCAAAAACTCAATCCGTTTTTGCATGAGTACTCGGATATGTCGCTTTCATTCAAATTAATCCGAGTAGGAGGTCGCCTATTAAATGCACCCCTCCCATACGATGCCAAATTCCCCTTATTACTGAATAAAAATTAACTCTTATTTACGGTTCCTGCACTTTCGACATCACCACGCTGGGGCCACGCTTCTTCGAAAATGCATATGGCTGATTAATGCCAGAGAAGCATGTAGTAGAACCGTAAGAAACTGTACACACTTTTCATTACAAGCCGAAGCTGCAAACCCAAATAATGGGAAATTTGTCAGTCGAAAGACTTCGAGCGCTACGACCCTTTCTCATATGTGGCGTAGATTTTTGTGGTCCAATATATACTACATTAAAAATACATGGTCGACCACCCGTGAAAACGTATATCGCAGTTTTCGTTTGCTTCACTTCAAAAGCAGTACATTTAGAATTAGTTTCTGACTTTTCGCCCTGAAAATATTCATTGGTCGCCGAGGGATGCCACAGACGATATACCGCGACAACGCAACCAACTTCGTCGGCGCGGACCGCAAGCTTCGCGAACTCAAGGAGGCGTTTCTGCCCCAGTCTCCAGACACCAGCACAAGTGGCAACGCACCCAATTCGTTGCCGCGAGAGATGGCAACTTGTTTGCTGCCTCAAGCAACAGTTTTGGCGACAATGGTCCAAAACGTGCCTTACGAACGTTCAGGAGCGCAACAAATGGTTGTTTTCGAAGCGCAACCTTCAGCCCGACGATCTCGTCCTCGTTCACGAAGACAACATACCACCGCAGCAGTGGGTACTAGGACGAGTCGTCGGAACCGTAGAAGAGCAAGACGGCAAGGTACGAGTGGCAATGGAATCGATGGCATGTGTTCAAAAGTAAACGGCTACCTCTCCGATCTTTCTCGCTTCTTTTCTGCAAGGAACCTAACACTCTCCCCCACCAAATCCACAGCGACCATCTTCACAAATTGGACGAAGGAGTACAGACTGGACCTGAATATTTCAGTCGATGGCACAAAAATTCCGACAGTAAATAACCCTAAAATTTTAGGCGTCACTTTGGACAGTCTGTGCTCTTTCACTCCTCATACGACCGCGATAACTGCCAAAGTATAGAGCCGCAACAAAATCCTCAAGTCGCTTGCCGGCAGCTCTTGGAAAAAAAAGACAAAGAAACGTTGTTGGCAACATACAAGGCAATCGGCCGGCCGGTCCTAAATTATGCAGCCCCAATATGGTCGAATGGATGCAGTGACACGTAGAAGAAAAAGCTTCAGACCTGTCAGAACACTGCAGTCCAGACTATCACGGGATGCCTCTTGATGTCTCCAATCGAACACCTACATAGTGAGGCCCGTATGCTTCCGGTTAAGGAACACAACGAACTCCTCTCCAAGCAGTTTCTGCCAGGTTGTTTTCGTAGAAACCACCCCTGTAGTCGCCTGCTTGTAGCGGAGCCGCCTCCTAGGAAAATCAATCCTCGCGAATCTAGAGTGATCCTCGCGCAACTTCGTTCTGGATACTGTAGCAGGTTAAACTCCTACCTATCCAGAATAGACCCTGACATACCAAACACATGTCCTGCATGCAATGACTCTCCGCATGACACTAAGCACCTCTTTGCATGCCCAACAAACCCCACTCATCTAACACCCCTCTCCCTATGGTCCGACCCCGTCGAAACAGCTCGTTTCCTGGGCCTTCCGTTAGATGACCTCGACGACAACGAATCTAGATTTTATCACCCAAACGGGGATTAGGTAATCGTTACAACAACAACAACAACAGTGGTAGGCGTGGCAACCAAGGCAGGCACAATTAAGCGTCCTATTCACAAGCTCGCCCTACTACCCATCAATGTTGAAGGATCATGATCCGGTCAAGGTGGCCGATGTTGCGTCAAGCAACTTTTCGAAACTAAAATAAAATATATGTTCAAAATAAACCGAAAAAACTAAGATTAATTGAATAATATTGAAATGAATTATAAATGTTTTATGCTGTAAAAATGCTTACCTTCATTACACTTATTACAGAACACATTATCTATTACAATAATCTTTTACAATGAATTAACGAAACTGTTGAAATATACTTATACTTACCCCTTTTATAATACATACTTACCGTTAGATTAAGGTTAAGGCTAAATTATAATGTACGTAAAATAAAAAAATCAATTGTAATTTAAACGGAAAACCATGCGGACGTTAATTTATTTTATCGGAGTTTATATTATAATTATCATTTTCACAGGCAATTAGGTTTTCTTTTATCGCGCACCCCTATCAATAACTTTTTATCGTTTCTCAAAAACTCTTGAGAATTTTCAATGATCTCAACAAATTTTCCTTTTTTGTTGTAATCTTGTTTTTATTTTTATATATTTGTACAAAATTATTATAGTTTATTTATATATATATATATATATATTAGTTATTATAGTTTATAGTAAACAAAAAAGTTGAAGTTCGACAATACTTCAGCCGATTTTTTTTTTGTCGAATTAGGTGGATATCAATGATATCGAATTTCAAAACTTCAACCGAAATGCAGTTCAGTTGGAAACCGTAATAGGGGTTTAAATTTAGTCTCTTGATAATATAAATTGTCAGCAATATTTAAATTGAAGTAAAATATAAAAATAAAACTAAGTGAATCTGACGTATAATATCAAATAATAAAACACCAAGTTGCAATCCATGCACTGTTTCGAATAATGAATGACGAATATTTACACAACAGTAGAGTATTATGATGAGACAAAACTGGAAAGCCGTAAATTTTCAGAATGTAAGATATATAGAAACTCAGCATTTGCATCATAGTTTGGTCAGCGATTACCAATAACTTTTTTTTTTTAATTTTGATAAGTTTTTCTGTCAATTCTTCAAATTACGTCAGATAGCTTCTGACTTTAGTAGCATCACTTTGTAGCATCACTTTGTGTTTATTTTTGCTGATTTTCAAATCATGGCGACATCAGGTTACGACTTCCTCGCTAATGTTGCTAAGTTTAACCGTCATGTAGAAATGTCCAAAAGAGAAATCGACCCCAATTCCATGCTACATTAATTTAATTCTGCACAAAAATTTATCCGTTTTTTATACTCTCGCAACCTGTTGCTACAGAGTATAATAGTTTTGTTCACCTAACGGTTGTTTGTATCACCTAAAACTAATCGAGTAAGATATAGGGTTATATATATATATAAATGATCAGGATGAAGAGACGAGTTGAAATCCGGGTGACTGTCTGTCCGTCCGTCCGTCCGTCCGTCCGTCCGTGCAAGCTCTAACTTGAGTAAAAATTGAGGTATCTTTATGATACTTGGTAGACATGTTTCTTGGTACCGTGAGACGGTTGGTATTGCAGATGGGCGTAATCGGACCACTGCCACGCCCACAAAACGCCATTAATCAAAAACAAATAAATTGCCATAACTAAGCTCCGCAATAAGATACAAGACTGTTATTTGGTACACAGGATCACATTAGGGAGGGGCATCTGCAGTTAAAACTTTATTTTAAAAAGTGGGCGTGGTATCGCCTCTAATAGGTTAAATGTGCATATCTCCTAAACCGCTAATGCTATAATAACAAAATTCACTAGAAGCAAATGTTTTTAGCACTTCTATTGACGGTGTGAAAATAGTTGAAATCGGGTGGCAACTCCGCCCACTCCCCATATAACGGTACTGTTAAAAACTGCTAAAAGCGCGATAAATCAAGCACTAAACACGCCAGAGTCATTAAGTTTTATCTCTGAGATGGTATAAATTGGCTTTATAGGAACCGCGTTCAAAATTAGTCAGTGGGCGTGGCACAGCCCACTTTTAGGTGAAAACCCATATCTTGATATCTGCTTAACCGATTTCAACCAAATTCGGTGCATAACGTTCTTTTCATGTTTTTATGTCATAGTGCGAAAATGGGCGAAATCGGACTACAACCATGCTTACTTCCCATGTAACACCATTTTCAATTCCATCTGATTCTTTTACTTTCCACTATGCAAATCACAATCCACAAAGAAATCGCAAACGAGTATACCATTTGACTTTGCGAGAGTATAAAATGTTCGGTTACATCCGAACTTAGCCCTTCCTTACTTGTTTTAGTTGCGTTATATTCCCAAAAATCGCAAGAGTATCTGAATTTCTTTACATTTCTAGTCTTTCCTTATTTTTTTCTCAATCTTTTGGTAGCTTATAAATTAATAAGCTTTTAACGAGAAAAATGATATCATAGGAAAATAAGATTATATCTTAACATACACAAATTTTAATTCGCATCTCCTGTTGTATTTACAGATACCGAGCCATACAAAACCTTATTCAGTGAAGGACGTTGGAACGATCTTGTTTTAAATTTTCGAAATGAAAACTACCGTTTATTTCAATTATCAACTCAATCTTTACTTAGTGTTGCAATACAAGTGAGGCTGAACAATAAATTTTATGAATTTATTAATTTTTTTGATTTTGTTGTTTTCTATAGGCTGGATTATCGTCATTAAAAACACCACAATGCTATTCTCCAAACTGCAAAAATCCTCATTGCCCTGTTTGTCAAGAAGATTTCAATCAAATCGCTAGGAATTTGCCATATTCACATTGTGTACAGAGCCGCCTAATTTGCAGGTAAAACACATAAGAGTATAAATACAGGTTGGTTGAAAATTTACCGGTATAAAAATAATTATTCAACATAATCTCCCTAAAGGTAGTAGTCTGGTAACTTATGCCTATTTTCATGACTTCTTTGGGGGGTGGTTTTTATAGGAAAATAAAAATGAATTATCTTGAATATTAAGAGTGTTTTTATTTACATATTGAATATATAAAAAAAAAATGTATTTGAAAATATTTAATAGTTTAAGAAGTTGGAACCTCAAAAAAAATGCACGTGGGTGATTTTGGGTCTAGATGTTATCTGAAATGAAATATTCTTGATTATTCTCAATCTATAGACATGTCATTCTGGTCGGAAGTACTAAAGTTAAATTTCAAGGGTAAATAACAAAATGGCGTAAAAAAAGTCCTTTTATTTTAGCAAAGAAAGGGTTATAAAATAAAAAGTTAGGGGTGAAAAAAATTCTCGTTAGTACCGACGAAAGCAATCGGTTCAGTAGAAAAAAAGCTAGGACCCGGGCCGACCAGAAAAACAATATTTTGAGAAAAACGCGTTTAAAGTTCAACAACCGTAAAGGTTGGACTCCGAGGCGCTCTAGGAAACTCGTTATAACTCCCGAAATATTTCGAATTTCTGTCTGTGTTTTTACAGTATATTCTCAAGTCATTGTACTTTCCAATTAAACGAAAAAAAAAAAATAAATTCCGATTTTTTGAACCCAAGTTACCAGACTACTACCTTAAATTCAATACACTTATTCCAATGATCCTCCAAAAATTGTATGCCATGCCGAATTTTTTCATCCAGCTGATCAATAATGCTGCAATAATATTCAGAGTTGATTGTTTTACCTTTCTGCAGATAATTCATCAACAAAATTCCTTTTGAATCCTAAAAAACTGATGCCATAACCTTCTTTGCTGATCGTTGTGACTTCACCTGCCTTGGAGCTAAACAGCCAGCTTTAGGATCATGGTAGTAGATACATGTCTCATCCATAGTTAATAAACGTTGCAAAAAATCGGTTTTATTCTACTTAAAACGCTCCAAATTTTGCTGAGACACAGCTTTTTCATGTGTATTTTTCCATGTAAAATATGAAGTACTCGTTCGTCTGAAATGCCTATGACATCAGCAATTTCACGCTTAGTCAAACTTGGATCTTCATTAATAATACAATATTATGGAATTGCTTAATGATTTCTAGTGTGGTCTCGGTTTTTGGTCGACCTTCGCGTGGATCGTTTTCAAGCCTAGTACGACCACGTTTAAATTCACCAGCCCAAAATTCAACGGTGCGTTTTGAAGGTGAGGCTTTTAAGCCTTTCAAAACAAAGAATCTAATCACTGCGCGATATTAAATTTTTTCTGTATTAAAAAAATACTTTGACACGTTACCTTCAAATGGCTTGTAAACAAAAAATTAATTGACAGAATGTCTTGGAACTTTGCACGATAGGTGTACCAACTTGAGAAAAAAGGTAGCTAGTAGTGTTATTTCTTAGTGAGACCAACCAATCTGTACATACAATACTGTACAAAAAGGCACGACATAACTGCCTTAAAGATAATTTGTTATTACTCTTAACAAACTTGCCAACTTAAGTGCATTTATTATAGAAAGATATATTATATTCCTGAAATAAAGCCATGATAATAGTAGATGCCAGGCTTATATTAAAATTTTCAAAAGAAATAAAGAAATAATTGAACTTGGGATCATGTTGGGAACTTGGGAATACAATACTAAATTTTAATTTATTTATCTATGGAAATCTCAAAAGTAATATGTTCTTATTTAACTAAAATTATTTAGCAGTTGCATAATAGTTAGTCTTAGTAGTACTGCCACTTTGCAGGACTTGGTTACACTTCCGAACAACTTCCGATTTCGTAGATGTAATGTCATTTTAAGCTTCAGAACTATTTGATGAATTGTCATGAAACTTTGATAAAATTCTAAGTAAGGTTAGTTAAATAATAATAGCTGGGACCGTAAATAATGATTATTGTTGCGACTTATTAATGAAAAACTCAATCACTTAGAATCGGCATACCAAAAAACGTCATGTTATTCCTTTTTTAACGATTTCCGCATTTCAGTGATGATTTTTTATTTTCGAATTTTTATAACTTTCTTCACCGATAATTTTTAATTTTGATTAATTTTATAAATAATCAATAATAAAATATAAATTTTATAAATAATCATTATATGAACAAAAAAAAAAATTAATTTTGATATATAAAAACGACATATGAGTGTTGGTATAAATAACTAAATATTATCTGATCGAATTCTCTAACAAAAAGGGATTTAAAAGTAATCGGTTTTATAAAAACTTCAATATTAAAACCTTAAAACATACACAATGAAACTCCAGCGCATTATGTGATGGAAAATGCTTCCTTATTTAAATTTCTCCAGCGCATATAAACGCTGAAGTTGTATGGATGTTTGATATGCAATTTATTTTGCACAAAATAAAAATTAAAGTATCTCATATCGCAAATTAACTTCCCTTGGCGGAGTATGGAAAAAATATATTACTATCTACTAACGCGCGAACGAAATAAAACTCGAAATGTTTCCCGTTCAAGTGAGATTAAAAATCTGTCTTTATTTGTAAAATAACTTATATTTATGAATTTAGTTATATAATTTTCAATTATGTTGATTTGTCAAAACAAAGAATGAAGATGTCTCTTTCTTTATTAAAATATTATGCTAAGTAAGCAGAAATACTGTAGAAATCCAAAAGATAAAATTTTGTATGTTTGCTATGCCGTGTATGGAGGCTGCCGTTTAACTCCCCCTCTCTAAGCTGAATCGTTCTCGATTCAATATCATTTTTTGATAGACTGTGAATTTTATCCAAAATAGTATTATATGAAATTTCTTAAAATGGTACATTTTTATTTTGTTTAAAAATTTTATAGGATTTTTTCAATTTTAAAATACTATAAATTATGTACATTATTATCCAATGGAAATACATATGTACCAGAAATATTAGTGATTTTTAAAAACTTTTATTCGTTCACCCAAAATATTGATTTTACTCTTTGTTTCAATATATTCTACAATTTCAAAATAAGTAACATGATTGTTCTTTAAATATTTCCAAATTTTACAATCGATATTTTCGCATATTATATTGTTAATATTTGTATAATTTACACAAGTAACAAGGTAAACTGCATTTATGGCATATAATATTGCATTTATGGCATATAATATTGCATTTATGGCATATAATATTGCTCCTTCCTAAATAAATTATTATTTATTTTTATACTCTTGCAACATGTTGCTACAGAGTATAATAGTTTTGTTCACCTAACGGTTGTTTGTATTACCTAAAACTAATCCAGACATATATAAGGTTATATATATTTAAATGATCAGGATGACGATTACGAATTCGTAGATGGGAGTAATGGGACCAACGCTAACTCCACAAAACGCCATTAAACTAAAACCTTTAAAGTGGCATAACTAAGCACTAAATAAAGAAATAAAACTCTAATTTGGCACAGAGGATCGCAGTAGCAAGAATTACCTTTGGGATATCTCCTGAACAATTCAAGCTATTAAAACAAATTCGCTCAGGATTAATCCCTTAAGAACCCTTACCGACATCGTAAAACTGGATGAAATCGGATGATAACCCCGCCCAGTCCCCATATAACGGTTCTGTTAAAAACTACTAAAGCGCGATAAACCAGTAAATAAGTGCGTAAGAAACATAAAATTTAACATCGGAAATCATAGAAGAGGGTTTAAGGAGCCGCTGTCTAAATTTGAAGATGGGCGTAACCCCACCCACATATAGGGGAAACTCCATATCTCGTGACCTGTTCGACCGATTTAAAATTTTTAAAATTCGTCACATAGCCTTATTCTCACATTCTTCTATTGCAGTGCGAAATCGGACAGCAACCACACCTACTTCTCTTATAACACAATTTTTAATTCCATCGGAGTCCCCAGGTACCGAATTTTTTCCTTTTGCGATTTCTCGATAAATCGTTTACTTTGTAAATCACTCTTGAGTCTAATTACTGGATTGTTAAATAAAAGTCCCAATTTAATGGCTATACACTTACAATATATTTATTTCTAATTGCAACAACTTAACGCTTTGTACGCATTATCCGAATTTACAACTTCTTACTTATATTTTAATTGCTCTTTACACGGCAGCACTCTAACTAGAACTGTCTTTGCTGCACAATACGGCAGCCCTTATGTAGTAGATCTTTAACAAAAGTTCATCACTATAACATTCTGGCTACTACGAATTCGCTGTCTAGTTGCTTCTAGCAATTTATCGTCGATTCGAGTTTTTCTATCCTCCGTGTTCCTATAATATTTATGCCAGATATTATTTTAAAGTTAAATAAACGCTTTAATAGCTTTAGTTTTATGTCGAATAAAATAATTTATTTGCAAAACTCACAGTGCACGGGTCGATTCCGTAAAGAATGTTTTTACTAGAAATTTATTGCTTATAAATGGTTCCTTAAAAGTAAATTTCTTAAGTAAATTTGCGAAATGCAGGAATCTTTAGAAAAGATTATTATATTGCGGCTGAATATGTGAATGATGGGGTGATGGTGTAGTTAAAAAGATACACCCGGCAAAGTATGTAGTAATAACCCACATGGACACTGCAGATGTCGAAAATGTTCATGAACTTTAGTAGCCGGAGATTTCTAAAGAAGCACCTGCTGGTTTGACTACCGAATTGCTCAATTCTAGTGATATTTTGTGAGAACATTAAATACCACTTGTAGATATATTTATTTTTCACTTTTTAGCTTAATATGCTTTAAAGCATGTTTTTTAGTTTTTTAAATCATATTTATTATTTAGCCACACGTGGTTCTTTAAAGATATGATTGAGTAGATTTGTTATTCAAATGATAGCATGGATAGTTGATGCTTTCAGCTACATATTTTTACGTGAATTTTTTTTTGCAGTGCCTATTAAACTGTTGAGTCTTTTGTGCCACTGAAAAAAGTTTCAAACATACGTACAAATATACAAACATAAAGGTAAAGCTAATAAAAGCGTTATAAAAACTACTTGTCTCGTGGATTGTCTGCGATGAACTCTTATACTACTACTGAACCGATTTGAATCACACTGTACACAGTTTGATTAATCTTGAGGAATCGGATAGTTTATATCTTAAATTTTAGTCGCAATATTTTTATACTCTCAACATATTGCATAAAATTACAGATGATCTAAGTAGATATTCTTTTTTTCAATAGCCTTTTTTTTGACAGATCACACCGGAGTCGTGTCAAGCTGTCATGTTATTTTTGTTCAGTATAGTTTGTCATTTCATCATGGAAAGACTTAAGTCTGAACAATGTTTACAAATTGTTCAACTTTATTACGAAAATTCAGGTTCTGCAAAGAGTGTGTTTCGCGCGCTTCGCTTAACGTTTGGTCAACATAATCGGGCTACTGATCGTACTATTCGGAACACCTCACCCATCTTGAGACCCAGCATTCATTATTGGACAATATTCGACCGAATAGATCACATCCCGCACGCAGTGAAGAAAATATAACAGACGTAGCTGAGAGTGTACACGAAGACCGTGGAGAGTCCACATACGAAACGACTTGGCGCATTTTACGTCGAGATCTTAAATTAAAAGCGTACAAAATACTGCTTGCGTAAGAACTAAAGCCGCTCGATCTTCTCAAGCGACATCGCTGCGCTCTATGGGCTCTTGAAAAGTTCCAAAAAGATCCGACGTTTTCGAGCCAAAATTTTGTTCAGCGATGAGGCCTATTTCTGGTTCAATTGGTATGTAAACAATCAAAAATTCCGCATTTGGGACGAAGAGCAACCTGAAGAGATTCAAGAGCTGCCATTTCATCCAGTAAAACAACGGTTTGGTGTAGTTTATGGGCCGGTGGAATCATCGGTCCATATTTCTTCAAAAATGATGGTGAGAACATAACCATAAATGGCGATCGTTATCGCGCCATGATGACCTACTATTTGATAACTCGAATTAATTGGTTTCAACAAGACGGCGCCACTTCCCTCACATCGCATCAATCAATGGATTTATTTAGAAAAAATTTCGGCTTCGATTCTTGCCTTGGAGCAAAACATTAACAGTTACCAGTCGAAATGCTCGAACGAGTCATCGAAAATTGGACTCAACGGATGGATCATCTGAGACGTAGCCGCGGCCAACATTTGAAAGAGATAATTTTCAAAAAATAAATGCCAAAGAATGTTCTTTCGAATGATAATAAATGCTCCCCTTAAACTTAAATGTTCTGAGTTTTTTTTTTATAGTTAGGAATCTCGAAATGGATCACCCTTTATAATAGTTTTGTTTACCTAAAAGTTGTCTGTAACCCCTAAAAGGCTTATATATAAAGACATATGTATCGAATTCCGTTTGTCTAACAGTGGGAAAAAGGACAATCTGGCGGCGCCTTCGAAAAAAATAACAAATTTTTAGTGTAACGTTTTTTATATTACAATTATTAATTATTATTAACAAATACTTTATCTATTTCTGCAGTTTCTTAGGCATATACTCGTATGCGAAAAGCCTCTACGTTTACTGCATACCCACAAACCATTGTGCGCAAAATTATGCTAAATCTGTTAATTAATTCCACTTGCACGCCACTTTCCACAGAAGCCCAAGTCGGCTGCTAAAAAAACTTTTTGGCAGTATTACCGCTGTTTGTGTTCCGTGAACCCGTCATTAGAATGTCCACGAAGGTATCCATTTGATTTCTCCGTTCATGTAGAATTTTTTTCTTTGTTACTTCAGACATTTCTTTTCACGAACTTACCAGTTTTTTGTATTGGTAGTCTGTAGGCGATATAAATTATACACTCTAAACACCATATCCAAGCATGTAGGTTTGATAATCCATATGATGACTCCGCTATGGCATTGAATACTTCTCCGTCTATCATTGTCAAATGGAATTCATGTTCTAATTGCAAATGATTCAATGTTGTTGGCAGAATTTGTGCTATTTGTCTCTTAACATTTTCAACTTCTACCCGTGTTGTTTCGAAAATTATTTTTATTGGTCTGCAGAACCAAGTTGAAGTAGGGCCGACTATTTTGCCATAGTATTGAGGCTGCTTCAGAAAAAATTAGATCTCTATCTTACCTTATATCTCTATCTTACCTCAAACAATGCCATGATCCTGTGACTCGTTTTCCACTTATTCACCAATTCACTAGCAAAGTTTGTTAATTGTTTTTGAATTTTTTGATATTGCTCTTTGTAAAATTTTGAAGTATCAATAAAATAAGAAAACACATGATTTTGATATGATCAACTGTGCCAAATAAAAAAAGGGGCCTTTCGAGACTGATATTGTATCTAAAAAACGCAAAAAATCAAAAAATCGCTAAAATCTGCCGCTAATTTTTCTACTTGACATACACAATAGATCATATTAAAAATCAAACCAAACTCTATGGCCGATCCGGTCGAATCCACCCAACTTTAATTCCGCAGAAAATTGGGTTACATATGCTAAAACACTTTATTCCAAAAAGCGGCAAAAAATCGCGATTAATCACTAAACATATAAGCTGAGATTACAAACACATTCTTTTAATTTAATACATATTTATAATTTCAATTAAAATTATAAAAGTAATAATTTTTGTGTGAACAAAATTTGTACTATAAAAGAGCGCGAAAATAATTAGTGCATTTGCTTAGACATATGTTAAGTTTGAAAGCTCATAGGAGGGCAAATTTGGGGAGCAAAATAAAACAAGAAAAACCAATAATCCACTGGTTTGTTAGTTGTCAAAAAAAGCAAAGAAATTTGGTGGGATTCAAACATTTAAAATTTCGCTAAATTTCCGCCAAATTGGCCATTTCTCCCGTGCGTCTGTCCAATCCATTACAATCTTACAAACGTCCGTTAAGCTAAAAATTTTGAAGTGCTATGTCTAAGTTAAAAATTAACATACAAGGTGCGTTCCAAAGTAAACAGTAAAAAAGTAACAAAGTAAACTCTAGTGGCGTCATCTATATGTCGACTAGTGCGTTAGAATCTTCTATCCTTTATAGACTTCCAGTAAAAATTGCATGACATTTCATCTATTGGAAGGGAAGTTATTGCGTTTTAAGTGTCAGTACGTTTTTGTCATCGGTGCGAAAATGAGCTTCGATCAAAGAGCCAACATAAATTTTGTTTTAAAATTGGTAAAACTTTTACCGAAACGTTTCAATTGATGAAACAAGTTTATGGCGATGATTGCCTATCCCGTAGCAGAGTGCACGAGTGGTTTCAACGTTATCAAAGTGGTCATGAGGACATAAATGAGCCGAAACCCAAAAAATCGCGCCTGGTGAAGTCAAAAGTGAAGACAATGCTGATTTGTTCTTATGATTCCAAGGGTATTGTCCACAAAGAATTTGTTTTGAAGTGTTTGGTGCGTCGTATTCGGCCCGAATATCGCGAATATCGAAGTTGGCGTTTGTTGCACGATAATGCGCCGTCTCATCGACCGACGCTTGTGGCCGATTATTTGACCAAAAATCACATTTTAACAATCAACCACTCCCCGTATTCACCGACACACTCCCCGTTCGACATGCTTTTGGACCGTGCAAAAACCTGTATTAAAGCAGATGGAGACTATTTTGAATAAAATTAATTGATTTTGCCGATAAAACCATTTGTTCTGTCTTTTTTTTTTAAAAGTCCTGTTTACTTTGGAACACACCTTGTATAACTTAGAACAGGAGATCACAGTAGAAAGGGTCATATGTGGTAAAACTTTTTTTAGCAAAGTGGACGTGGCCCCACTCCAAAATAGGTTTTATGGACATACCTCACAAACTACTTCCTCTCCAGCACTTTGCTTTTACAGTTTAAAAACGTTTACCTCATGGGCCATCATATGGTGCATGCTCACGTGTGGTAAAACTATCTTACTTGTATATACTAGATAGGGAGACGTTAACCAAAGATATTGATTAGTACGTAACTTAATTAAAATTAAAAATATTTATAATTAAAAAAGATAGCATTTATATTATTAATTATTACATGTTTTCAACTAACAACTTTGTAATCTACTAATTTGTTTATAAAATATATTGGTAATATTAATTAAATATATTGTACAATGTATTACGTTGACTTCAGCTTAATATTAATTGTACGAACATTTTTATTAACATTCTCAAATATCTGGCTCAAGTTCACATTCCATTTCCGCGGCCTTTTACACAAATTATAAAGTTTTCCTCCTAATTTCTAAAGAATAATTTCTTTCTACTTAATCGTTTACTACAGTTTTACATATACTTTATTTATTTTTTATATTTTACTTGTTTACTTGATATTTCTAGAGTCACTGGACTTCCTTTGAATGAACATAACTTACCAATGATGCTGCCAAACGGTCAAATATTTGGGCAGTTGGTAAATATAGCATAAAATAAAGCTAAGTTTGGTTATAAATGATTTTTTTACTTTAGGCTGTACCCGAAATAACTAGAGAAGACGGTGCTGTGGTTTGTCCTATTACAAATACAACATTTTCAAGCCCAAAAGTTGAAAAGGTTTTTGTAATGTAAAAAATTAAATCAGTTTCAATTTCAAGTTTAAAATGTGTATTTAAAATCTTGATAACATTAACAATAAAAGTATAAAATTCGGTTTACACGGTCGTTACATGGTTTTATTTAACACGGTTTGACAAAAAAACATTTTTTTTGCACGATTTTATTCCATTTAGCACGATTCAATTTTCAGATTTAATTTTTGCGATATATATTCATATCACAAATTTAGAGGAATTCCCTTTTTGTGGATACAAGCAAGTTTACTGGTCAGAGCGATTGTAAATAGCACAAACTTAGAAGAATTCCCTTTTCGTGCATACAAGCAAATTTTTAAATGCTTGGCAAATTTGTTTTTCCAACGGTACATTCAAATTAATTTTAACGCTTAAGATAAAGGATAAGCCAAAAACATATTTTGTATTCATTTAATTATTTATATTTTTTTGATTTTGTTAAATGTTTATGTTTCACTAAAAGAAAATGTCGAGAATGCAACATTATATATGTAATTTAATAAAATAAACATTCAGGGGTGTTGTGGAATCTGATAGTTGTTGGAATCAGAATTGAAACCGATAAAAAAATGTAGTAGGTGTCATGAATTCAGATATTATTGGTTTGACGTTCGAAACAGAAATTGTATCGGTTTTGGGTGTCACGGGAACCAATTTTATCGGTTTTGTTATCAGAAACAAAGCAAGAGGATTTTTGCTGACAGATTTCAAATGTAAGTTAAGAAAATAACTTATATTATTGTTACGATTTAATTTATCGTTATTTCTATAGAGGAAAACATAAGAATAAAACACAAAATGTCATAATTATCGAGTTAATGGAAAAAAGCAAGAGAATTTACAAAACGTAACAAACATAATTTAACACCCAAATGCGTCTTTTTTCAGTCGATTATGTGATATAAATCGGTAAAGTAAGCATGTATACAAACATACAAGTAAATGCAAGCCAAATTTCACATGCGACTTCCATGGTGCATCAAGTGGATTACTGTGATCTTTTAATATATTCCTTTTATTTTTTTCGTTGCTTTTTTACTTCAAATAAAATAAAAGCTAAAATAGCGGAACTTATTGTAAACTTTAGTAGGCTTCATTCAGCATTTCAAATTTATAAAACGCTTCCTAATTTATTCATTTGCAGATTTTGTCACATTAGTAAACAGCTGATTGGAATATTGGTTTTGCATATGTTCGAAAAGACGCAAATCCAATCAGATTCTGTGACACCATTGAAAAACAGAATTGGTTTGCAATTCTGACAGCTAAGCAAATCCGTCTTGATTTCCACAACACCCCTGATTAATACTTGTTCTATAAAATAAGATAAGGAACCAATCACCTATTTTTACATACCAACAATGTATTTTTTACACGGTTTTTCTGGAACCAATCTACCGTGTAAAAACTGAATTAGGTCTGAAAATATGTGAGACATATGTGCGTGTGTCACAAAAGAGGAAAAGTCTCGTCAAACATCTGCAAACTTTTTTATGTTTATTAATTTCTTTATTGTCCACTTACTAAGGCTCAGATATGGCCAGAATGGGTACTCCTTTGAAAACATCCTCTGGGGTTAAAACAGGGATCGAGGGATCTTACGAGAGAGTGGCGTCATTTGAAATAAGCAATGTATTTATTGCTTATGAGTCCCATAAACGACCCATATGAGGAGCGCTTAGGTAGATGCGATAAGATCGACCTTTGCCTCGAATCAGATTTAGCTCTTTTATTTGCATGAAATATTAAAGAGTTGAATTTACTGAGCAGATTCCCGGAATCTGATTAAGCTTTAATTATTGTAACTGTGATAATATATTATGTGTTAACTTCTCCGCCCTTGAATTTGAGCGTCCTCGTTCGATAGAGTTGAGCAAAACTTTGGTAAATATTTTATCACAATTTCTATAGAGTCTTGTTGGAGTTTCTTTCTTTATTTATTTTAAGTTTCTTTTGCTTAAGTTTACTTAGAACAATTATGATTACAGACATTATAATCAATATAGATGTTACAATAATAGTAACGTAGATATAATTTTCTTCTATTTTACTATGCTTTGCCATTGGTTGTAATATTGCTGGCAATAGCTTATTTTCTGCTATTTCTTTTGAAAAATACATTTTGTTTCCTATCTTAGTAATCGTATTACAAAATTTGATCAAATATGACCCATTTAATTTTATATTTTCAATTTTATTGTTAATTTTTCCAAAATTTTATTTTCACATTCGCGCTGTGTTCATCTGTGGCTACATTCATTTCAAAGGTACTGTCACTGTAGATGTCATTTGTTTTAGCTTGGACAACAATTTGTTTCATTCATTTGAAAATGTCGACATTTGTACCAGATAAAGTATTTTTGCGGGGAGTTCTTCTTCATTATTTTAACATAAAGAAAAGTGCTACCAAAAGCCATCGTATTTTACTGGACGTTTAAGAAGAACTTGCAAAAGTATTAGGAGTAGATCAAGCAACCGTTTCCAGACGATTAAAATCATTAGGATTCATCCAGAAGCTTGGAAATTGGGTGTCTTATGAATTAAAGTCAAGAGACGTCGAACGTCGATTCTGTATGTCGGAAAGGTTGCTTCAACGCCACCAAAAGAAGTCATTTTTGCATCGGATTATCACTGGCGATGAAAAATGGATTCATTATGATAACCCAAAGCGCAAGAGATCGTATGTGAAGCCCGGCCAACCATCGACATCCACGGCAAAGCCGAATATCCATGGTGCCAAGGTTATGCTATGTATTTGGTGGGACCACAAGGGTGTGCTCTATTATGAGCTATTGAAATCGGGTCACACGACCAATGGATCCCTCTACCGAAAACAATTGATTCGTTTGAAAAAGGCCATCGCGGAAACACGACCAGAATATGAGACCAGACACGAATCAATAATTTTTCATCATGACAACGCTCGGCCACATGTTACAAGGCCAGTTAAAAATTATTTGGAAAACTGTGGGTGGGAAGTTCTACCTCACCCGCCTTATAACCCAGACATAGCACCTTCCGATTATCACTTGTTCAGATCAATGCAGAATGCCCACACCGGAGTACGTTTCACTTCAAAACAGGGTATCAGAAATTGGCTCGATTCTTTCTTGACCTCCAAGCCGGAGAAGTTCTTTTGGGATGGGATCCACAAACTGCCAGAAAGATGGGCAAACATCGTAGCTTCCGATGGGCAATAATTTGAACATTAATTGTATAACAATTTTTTCACAATAAAGTCTTAATTTTCGAAAAAAAAGAGAATTAACAATTTATTTGTTAATTCTCTTTATCGATCTAAAGTCTAAGGCTCTACAATCGTTTTTTTTCGGTTATGGGCAGACTTACTATATAAACTATGCTGTCGCTATTGGAAGCAATTTTAATTTCGGCGAACTCTAAGGCCTCGTCGACGTTAATAAATGGTATATTTTCATTTTCTAGACATTGTTTCGTCATTTCGATTTCTTTGTTTGATAATATATAGGAATTTATTACATTCGATTTTTCGCAATGGATGGCATAAGCTATGCTAATTAATTTTTCTTTTGTTATCTCTAATTTGGATTTAATTTGAAGTATTAAATCATTTTCAACTTCAGTTTTTCCATTACTAATTCAGATATTTTGATGATGGTGTTGTTTTCCAAAACATTGTTAATTTTTTCTATCAAAATATTAGATCAAGTAAAAAGTTCGTTCGGTTTTTTTTATTGATTTTTCAAAAGATGATAACTTTGTTCGTTTTGTTCGTAAACTTGTTGCCAACGAGATGCCAACTTCATTTTACCCCTCTCGTAGAAGGCTGCGTCCCTATTGGCAAAAAACTCGGAGAGATAATTTTTACAGGCCTCTCTTGAGGCCAACTTCTCACCATTAAGCGCGTTCGCCATGGACCGGAAAAGATGGTAAATGGACTATAAGGTGGGTGCGTTAGGACCTCCCATCCGAGCTCCCGGAGCTTCTGGCGCATCACCAAAGACGTGTGTGGCCTGGCGTTGTCCTGATGGAACACAATTCGGCCTCTGTTGATCAAAGATGGCCTCTTCTGGATGAGTGCTGCCTTCAAGCGGTCCAGTTGTTGGCAGTAGAGCCGAATTGAGCGTTTGGATATAGGGGAGCAGCTCGTAGTAGATGATTCCTTGCCAATCCCACCAAACACAGAGCAAAACCTTCCTGGCCGTAAATCCGGTCTTGGTCTGGGCCGCTCCCCGAGCTTTGACCACGACCGTTTGCGCTCTATGTCGTCGTAAGTGACCTATTTTTCATCGCCAGTCACAATCCGCTTCAGAAACGGTTATTGTGTTTTTTATAGTGGAGTATCGATAAGTAAGTAGGTACAATAGGCGCAACATAGGCCTTGTATACAACAAAAACTCTATTACGCTTATTGAACAAGTCTCTCAATATTTAATGTTTATTATTATTCATGTTTATGGTTTCATTTTACGTTTAGGGTTTTAGTTTACATTACTTACGAGCTCAACGTTCAAACGGCGGCAGTTATTTTGAACCAGAGAAAAATTACTAGTTATTTTGAGCCGTAAAGGCGCCGAGTTTGTATGAGTATGAGTGAGTTTGTGAACGCAACCAGATGCGATACGTGCGACGCAAGCGGAGTGGGGTCACGGGGATTCCCCGATTTTAACGAACGAGATAGCTAAGGCAAAACAAAACAATTGAACAAACATTTGATTGAAAGTGTGTGTAGGTTAGGTTAGGAGGTCGATCCCAAGAAGGATCCCACTTGAACAGCTTAAGACGCCGGTCCGTTGTGATACCTATAAAACTCCTATAATCTGGATCAAAACACCCTTACAAGTCGACGAAACGCTTTGTGCTTACAACAAACTTGTTAAGACGGCCAATATCCATTTCGGCTAAGTATTCAGGTCCGCCAAAAGTGTGATTGCCGAGATATTTCAATCTCAGCCTAGCGAAAGCCGGGCATTGGAGGAGAAAGTGCCGGGATGATTCCGCCTCGCCCTCCTCCATGCAACTTTGGCAACTATCATCGGGTAGTACTCTAAGCCGTACCACATGAGTGCCCATTGGACAGTGTCCAGTGAGAACTCCTACCATAGCGGCGATATGCACTTTTCTCAGGGCGAGAAGTTTCCCCGACCTCCTGCGCTCTACTCTTGGCCAGAAGGATCTCGCGTTCGCACAGGAGTTGGTCGTCGACCAGCGTCTTCTGAGTGCACGCGAGGTCCATTGATCCAAAGCTAGAACGCAAGACGTTAACGGAGATCCAACTCGATCCCATTCCGAGGCCCCCCTGGCTAGTTCATCGGTTTTGCAGTTTCCAGCGATTCGGCTGTGACCAGGCACCCAAACGAGCCTGATGTTGAAATAGCCAGATGCTATCTCTAGTGAGGACAGACACTCCTTGACTAGCTTTGATTGCACGGTTCGCGCGCTCATAGCTAGTATTGCCGCCCCATTATCGGAGTGGATGCTCACTTCTACAAACGAGGCTGCACCACGAAGCAGTACTTCTACCGCCACCTTGATAGCAGGGATCGAGGGATCTTACGAGAGAGTGGCGTCATTTGAAATAAGCAATGTATTTATTGCTTATGAGTCCCATAAACGACCCATATGAGGAGCGCTTAGGTAGATGCGATAAGATCGACCTTTGCCTCGAATCAGATTTAGCTCTTTTATTTGCATGAAATATTAAAGAGTTGAATTTACTGAGCAGATTCCCGGAATCTGATTAAGCTTTAATTATTGTAACTGTGATAATATATTATGTGTTAACTTCTCCGCCCTTGAATTTGAGCGTCCTCGTTCGATAGAGTTGAGCAAAACTTTGGTAAATATTTTATCACAATTTCTATAGAGTCTTGTTGGAGTTTCTTTCTTTATTTATTTTAAGTTTCTTTTGCTTAAGTTTACTTAGAACAATTATGATTACAGACATTATAATCAATATAGATGTTACAATAATAGTAACGTAGATATAATTTTCTTCTATTTTACTATGCTTTGCCATTGGTTGTAATATTGCTGGCAATAGCTTATTTTCTGCTATTTCTTTTGAAAAATACATTTTGTTTCCTATCTTAGTAATCGTATTACAAAATTTGATCAAATATGACCCATTTAATTTTATATTTTCAATTTTATTGTTAATTTTTCCAAAATTTTATTTTCACATTCGCGCTGTGTTCATCTGTGGCTACATTCATTTCAAAGGTACTGTCACTATAGATGTCATTTGTTTTAGCTTGGACAACAATTTGTTTCATTCATTTGAAAATGTCGACATTTGTACCAGATAAAGTATTTTTGCGGGGAGTTCTTCTTCATTATTTTAACATAAAGAAAAGTGCTACCAAAAGCCATCGTATTTTACTGGACGTTTAAGAAGAACTTGCAAAAGTATTAGGAGTAGATCAAGCAACCGTTTCCAGACGATTAAAATCATTAGGATTCATCCAGAAGCTTGGAAATTGGGTGTCTTATGAATTAAAGTCAAGAGACGTCGAACGTCGATTCTGTATGTCGGAAAGGTTGCTTCAACGCCACCAAAAGAAGTCATTTTTGCATCGGATTATCACTGGCGATGAAAAATGGATTCATTATGATAACCCAAAGCGCAAGAGATCGTATGTGAAGCCCGGCCAACCATCGACATCCACGGCAAAGCCGAATATCCATGGTGCCAAGGTTATGCTATGTATTTGGTGGGACCACAAGGGTGTGCTCTATTATGAGCTATTGAAATCGGGTCACACGACCAATGGATCCCTCTACCGAAAACAATTGATTCGTTTGAAAAAGGCCATCGCGGAAACACGACCAGAATATGCGACCAGACACGAATCAATAATTTTTCATCATGACAACGCTCGGCCACATGTTACAAGGCCAGTTAAAAATTATTTGGAAAACTGTGGGTGGGAAGTTCTACCTCACCCGCCTTATAACCCAGACATAGCACCTTCCGATTATCACTTGTTCAGATCAATGCAGAATGCCCACACCGGAGTACGTTTCACTTCAAAACAGGGTATCAGAAATTGGCTCGATTCTTTCTTGACCTCCAAGCCGGAGAAGTTCTTTTGGGATGGGATCCACAAACTGCCAGAAAGATGGGCAAACATCGTAGCTTCCGATGGGCAATAATTTGAACATTAATTGTATAACAATTTTTTCACAATAAAGTCTTAATTTTCGAAAAAAAAGAGAATTAACAATTTATTTGTTAATTCTCTTTATCGATCTAAAGTCTAAGGCTCTACAATCGTTTTTTTTCGGTTATGGGCAGACTTACTATATAAACTATGCTGTCGCTATTGGAAGCAATTTTAATTTCGGCGAACTCTAAGGCCTCGTCGACGTTAATAAATGGTATATTTTCATTTTCTAGACATTGTTTCGTCATTTCGATTTCTTTGTTTGATAATATATAGGAATTTATTACATTCGATTTTTCGCAATGGATGGCATAAGCTATGCTAATTAATTTTTCTTTTGTTATCTCTAATTTGGATTTAATTTGAAGTATTAAATCATTTTCAACTTCAGTTTTTCCATTACTAATTCAGATATTTTGATGATGGTGTTGTTTTCCAAAACATTGTTAATTTTTTCTATCAAAATATTAGATCAAGTAAAAAGTTCGTTCGGTTTTTTTTATTGATTTTTCAAAAGATGATAACTTTGTTCGTTTTGTTCGTAAACTTGTTGCCAACGAGATGCCAACTTCATTTTACCCCTCTCGTAGAAGGCTGCGTCCCTATTGGCAAAAAACTCGGAGAGATAATTTTTACAGGCCTCTCTTGAGGCCAACTTCTCACCATTAAGCGCGTTCGCCATGGACCGGAAAAGATGGTAAATGGACTATAAGGTGGGTGCGTTAGGACCTCCCATCCGAGCTCCCGGAGCTTCTGGCGCATCACCAAAGACGTGTGTGGCCTGGCGTTGTCCTGATGGAACACAATTCGGCCTCTGTTGATCAAAGATGGCCTCTTCTGGATGAGTGCTGCCTTCAAGCGGTCCAGTTGTTGGCAGTAGAGCCGAATTGAGCGTTTGGATATAGGGGAGCAGCTCGTAGTAGATGATTCCTTGCCAATCCCACCAAACACAGAGCAAAACCTTCCTGGCCGTAAATCCGGTCTTGGTCTGGGCCGCTCCCCGAGCTTTGACCACGACCGTTTGCGCTCTATGTCGTCGTAAGTGACCTATTTTTCATCGCCAGTCACAATCCGCTTCAGAAACGGTTATTGTGTTTTTTATAGTGGAGTATCGATAAGTAAGTAGGTACAATAGGCGCAACATAGGCCTTGTATACAACAAAAACTCTATTACGCTTATTGAACAAGTCTCTCAATATTTAATGTTTATTATTATTCATGTTTATGGTTTCATTTTACGTTTAGGGTTTTAGTTTACATTACTTACGAGCTCAACGTTCAAACGGCGGCAGTTATTTTGAACCAGAGAAAAATTACTAGTTATTTTGAGCCGTAAAGGCGCCGAGTTTGTATGAGTATGAGTGAGTTTGTGAACGCAACCAGATGCGATACGTGCGACGCAAGCGGAGTGGGGTCACGGGGATTCCCCGATTTTAACGAACGAGATAGCTAAGGCAAAACAAAACAATTGAACAAACATTTGATTGAAAGTGTGTGTAGGTTAGGTTAGGAGGTCGATCCCAAGAAGGATCCCACTTGAACAGCTTAAGACGCCGGTCCGTTGTGATACCTATAAAACTCCTATAATCTGGATCAAAACACCCTTACAAGTCGACGAAACGCTTTGTGCTTACAACAAACTTGTTAAGACGGCCAATATCCATTTCGGCTAAGTATTCAGGTCCGCCAAAAGTGTGATTGCCGAGATATTTCAATCTCAGCCTAGCGAAAGCCGGGCATTGGAGGAGAAAGTGCCGGGATGATTCCGCCTCGCCCTCCTCCATGCAACTTTGGCAACTATCATCGGGTAGTACTCTAAGCCGTACCACATGAGTGCCCATTGGACAGTGTCCAGTGAGAACTCCTACCATAGCGGCGATATGCACTTTTCTCAGGGCGAGAAGTTTCCCCGACCTCCTGCGCTCTACTCTTGGCCAGAAGGATCTCGCGTTCGCAAAGGAGTTGGTCGTCGACCAGCGTCTTCTGAGTGCACGCGAGGTCCATTGATCCAAAGCTAGAACGCAAGACGTTAACGGAGATCCAACTCGATCCCATTCCGAGGCCCCCCTGGCTAGTTCATCGGTTTTGCAGTTTCCAGCGATTCGGCTGTGACCAGGCACCCAAACGAGCCTGATGTTGAAATAGCCAGATGCTATCTCTAGTGAGGACAGACACTCCTTGACTAGCTTTGATTGCACGGTTCGCGCGCTCATAGCTAGTATTGCCGCCCCATTATCGGAGTGGATGCTCACTTCTACAAACGAGGCTGCACCACGAAGCAGTACTTCTACCGCCACCTTGATAGCAGTCACTTCCGCCTGAAAAACACTACAGTGGTCCGGTAGCCTAAAGCTAAGGCTGACGGAGAGCTCCTTGCAGAAAACCCCCTCTCCAACCTTCCTTCCTAGCCTCGATCCATCCGTGAAAAAGCTCACCGCGCCTCTTATCCAGCAGCTTCTTCCCATCCACATGTTGGAATATGAGCGGAGAAGGAGCCGCCTCGAGTGGCTAAATTTTCCGAAATGCAGCTCAAGGAGGAAAGAATTTCGGAGTGTCCTTGTTCAGACCTCTTTATAAGCCCAGCTTCCCTGAGCCTTAGAGCACACTTCGCAGCAATGCACCTACCGGCAATGTCCACAGGTGCTATGTTTACAATCCATTAAGAGCTATTGTAGGTGTGGTCCGAAGTGCACCGGAGATTCCGATGAGCGCCGCTCTTTGGACCCGCTCAAGCTTTTTAGCTTTTGAGCGCCCTCCACCAGACGAACACACCATAGAACATTATTAGCTTAACTACGGTCTCGTAGAGCCAGAACACCACCTTAGGTGAGAGTCCCCACCTTTTACCTATTGCCCCTTTGCAGCAGTATAAGGCGACCGATGCCGAGGAGAGAGTTATCCTTAATGTTTGGCCTCCAGGAAAGTTTTCTATCGAGGATAAGCCCTAGGTATTACACTTTATTAACAGGTTGAAGAAGTGAACCCCCGAAGGAGGGGAGAGGCACATTTGAAATCTTATACCTCCTAGTAAATAAAGCCATTTCGGTTTTACTTGGGTTGACGGCTAGGCCGCTTCTATTCGCCCAGCTAGATACCACGTTCAGGTACCCCTCGGTGAGCTCGTAGACGGTATTCAGGAATTTTCCCTTAACCATAAGAACCACATCAGCAGGGGGGAGAGTACTCCTGCGGAGTTCCCCTATTCACTTTTCTGGTTGTCTTGGCACCACCCCACTCCGCTGCGACAGTTCTGTCGCAAAGAAGACTAAAAATAAGGTGCTTGAGGTTCGATTCCACCTCAAAATTTTCGAGGGCTTTAACCACTGCCTCTGGTCGCACGTTATTGAAAGCCCCCTCGATGTCGAGAAAGGTGCCCACAGCAAATTCCTTGTGCTTGAGAGCTATCTCCAGCCATGACACTACATCATGCAAAGCAGTGTCGACCGACCTGCGTTTGATATGGGCATGCTGCGCCCGTAACAGTTTACCCCTCGGTATTCTGCTCCTAATGTACAGATCCAAAAGCCTCTCCAATGTTTTCAACAGAAAACAATCTTTTACACCGACGTGAGAGCTTTGATGATGACAGGAGGAGAACGTACTCTGAGGCCTGCCATGGTTTTAACGGGACGGAGGCGGCCTTGGCATTAGCCCATCAGCCATTTCTGCAGGGTGTCACCCCTGCATACTCAGGTGGCAGAATACCACAACCACCAGCCCAGGGCTCAAACCGATCCATCTAAGAGTCCAAGCTATGTCCGGGTCGAGCAAAGGTCAAATCCGTAGGAGTTCTAGAAAAGTCCATAAAGGCCGCAGGTCATTTAGCGTTCCCCAGGATGCACCGCGTGGAGGCGGACCTGCTCTACATCCCGATGTGTGTAAGGGCGCTTTGAATTTTTATAATAATAGTTTGTGTGTAACTGATTGTTTTAACGTGCTTTCACGATGAGTGATAGTAAAAGTAAAACAAGAAGAAGAACGTAATAAAAATTCAACTAAAATAAGTAAATATTTTACGGCTCAACCATCCAGTTTGACACAATTATTAGAGACAGAAACCAGTTATGTTATCGATGAAAGTGTTATTAAATCTGATTCAAAAACCGCTTCATGTAGTGGTATGTACTCTTTATGTAATTTTCTATACAAATAAATATAACTCTTGTTTGGGATATTAAAAAAAAGATTTTTTTTTTAATTTTGAAAAAAAAAATTTTTATTCCCGGCCGTTTTAAAGATAGGACGGAAGGAACAGACAGACAAAAAGTGTAAAAAATTTTATTTTATTTTATGTACTTTTTACTAAATGCTTACATCCATAAGTATTTAGTAAAAAGCGGTTATTTTAATATTACAAACAGACACTCTAATTTGTATAAATATAAATAATTATTCATGGATAGATTAATCAGTTTATTCAGACAAGGAGATACATACGTACTCATGTGAACAATATTATGTATGTGATACACCATCGTCACCGTCAAGACAATTATCGTCATCAATACCACCTTTTTTCAAAGATGACCCTGGAGCCTGGCCAGAAGTTTTATACGCTACTTTGATCCAGTATTTAATAGAAAATCCGATTCAACAAAGTAAACAGTATAATTTTTCGCGTGACTCTTCGGGACGTAAATTTTCTGAGTATTATTATGAATGGCATTTAGGAAACGGTGAAAAGTATCACAGAGAGTGAATGTTGTATTCAGTGTCCAAAAATGCCGTTTACTGCTTCTGTTACAAGCTATTTGAATCAAAACATAAAAATAAATACTTCGAGGGAATTAGCGATTGGCAACATCGATATGAATATGCAAGTTGCTAGTAGATGCTTTTACAGAATTAAACAAAGTTTTTGATAAAAATTAGAACAGACACAAATTTTGAAGAAATTGTAAGTGATGCCAAAATGCATGCTTTTACAGAATTAAACAAAGTTTTTGATAAAAATTAGAACAGACACAAATTTTGAAGAAATTGTAAGTGATGCCAAAAAAATTGCCGAACAATTAGACGTCGAGACTAAATTTGAAACTTTCAGATCCAGACCCCTAAGACGTCGTAAAACTTCAAAGAGTTTTCATTATGAACACGAAGACCACACTATAAATGATCCGAAAACCACTTTCAAAATTAATGTATTTTTTTATATATTATATTAGACCAAGCGTCATCCGTAGATGAAAGATTTGATTTATTGAATAATCACAACTCTTCATTTTTTATTTAATTTAAGTGATGACCAAGATCGAAGACGATTAAGAAGTAGCTGTCATCGTTTACAGGAGAAACTTTCAACAAATTATTTATTGGATATTAACGCCGATGATTTGTGTGAAGAAATTTTGTCATGTCAGAAAATTTTCAAAAAATTAAATAATGATGTAAAAATTCTTGAATTTATATATTTAAACAATTTGACGGCTATATGCCCTAACATTACCATAGCATTACGAATTATGTTAACTATGCCAGTATGTAGTTAGCAAGCGCGATAAGGTCCTTTTCTAAATTAAAACTTATAAAAAATTACCTGCGCTCTACAATGAGTCAGGAGAGATTAATAAATTTAGCAATAATGTCCATAGAGGAGACCATATAGATAGATATAGAGAAAAGCGGAAATATTATATTCTTGCAAATGTTAGACTCTTGTTGTCTTTTTAAAACATATCATAGTTCCGTAATAGTCATATTAGTATTAATACTTATACTGTGATTGTATCCAATGTATAATTTTGAAAGATCCATTTTCCAATTTGGTGGGTCCTGAGTCTATTGTTACTAGTTGGAAAGACGAGTAATCTAACAACATTTATTGATGTTAACGTAGATAATGTCAAAATAAAATAAATTCTATTAAAATTTGTATTATTAATAATTTTTATTATTATTGTTTTTAACGTTTTATAAGACTTTGTATTTGAAAGTCTTTGGGGTCTTATTATGAAATTCCAAGTCTTGTTCTTGTTTGAACTTCAGTCTATGTACATATGTTATTTTGTCTTTCCTTATATTGTTCGAGGTTTATGTAAACTTTGCGTCCAAAAAAGTTTTCTATTGGCTTTTGTCCAGTTGTGGAGTGGATTGTAAAATTGTATTCATAAACTGCTCTATCAAGTAGTCCTTCAAAATGGTTATGTCCTTATGTCTTCGGTCTTTGACATTTTAAAATGTCTGCAAGAGTTCAAAACGTTTAATCTGTCCATTGCTGGTGTGTGGTAGTGTCCTGAAGATTGTAATCCTTAATTGGTCTTTTAGCATGAAAATTATTGAGTGATTTTTCGTTGTCAGAAATTACAGGTTCTGGTATTCCAAATATGAAAAGTATTTGTCTAAGCGCTTCGCGTATATCTTCTGTTTAAGTGTAAGAATTCTCTTGTCCTGTAAGTAACTATATTTGATTTTCAAATACATTGATAGGCACATCTGTTGCTGGTATCAGATTGCATCCTGAACTATCGTCGGAGTGCGTTGCTATTGTTAATAAGTTGAGTTCGGGGGGTCAAGATAAGCAGTCAGTTACTATGTTAGTTCTGCCTGGTTTGTATCTGATTTCATGGTCATATTCTTCTAAGGTGGTCCTCATCTATTAAGTTTTGAGTTCTTGTTTTTATTGCTTAATGTGTACGTTAGGGGTTAGTGATGGGTAAATATTTAAATTTTAGCTGTACCATATAAGTAGTTACGTCCCGATTTAAGTGACCAAATAACCGCTAGCATTTTTACTCGTTTGTTTCGTAATTTTCCCCTGCTTTGGTCAATGTTCTTGAAATTAAAGTGATTGTTTTTCCGTCCTATTCGAGTACTGCTCCGATGGCGTGTTTTGAAGCATCTATAGTCAAGTGTAATTATTTCTGATAATTGGAATAGGTTAGTGTTACTTTTCTTGAAACTAATGCACTTTTTATTATGTCGAATCAAGTTGTGCCAAAACTAATATAGATGGACTGGGTAACGATCAGTATATTGCTTGAGTTAAGTTTACTGTAGTCTATTAATAGTTTGTATTTTTTTCGGTGAATGCGTCCTATTTTTTTTTTTTACTTTGTATAAACTGGTGTATCGGAGTTGGTTCTTATGTTGGCGACGATTTTCGTAGTATAAGTAAGCATTTAATTAGCGTCAGAGAAAAGGTTAACATTTTTGTTTATTATTGATTTCATTTTGGAAATTGTTAATACGGCTATGGGTGCGTTCGAGCTACGTAATAATTGTAGCAGTACAGCTACTGTGTTGCATATTTGCTGATACTCTGCTGATGTGCAGACAAAAACTTAGTGTTGCCGATTATTTGCACAAATTGCGTGCAAAAAATGACAGCAGAACGTGATGCTGTTGCAAGTGTTGCCAAAAACTCACGCAGAACGTGATACTTTGACAAATTTGCAACACTGCTGTCGATTGCCGTCTCGAACGCACCCTATCTCTGATAATGACGTGATTGACGGCTTGTGAAAACAATTGCTTTAGTTTTACTTGATATGAGTTGTTTATGGTCATGAAATTGTCGTAAATTTGAATAGTTGCGGATGGTTCTTTAAGAGAATCGTTGCCAATTATTGCGTGAAAAGATGTGAGAGAAGGGAGAAGATAAAATTTTATATTTCTATTTGGTAAGTTAAATAGGTTGGCGTACGTATGATGAGTAATTTCTATTCTTTCTCATACTGAATTTGCGAAAAAGTTCTTGTCGTTTTGGATTTCTTTTTTAGCCATATGTATCTGTATATACTACATAGTTTTTGTGAGAACCTGTATCCAATAGAATTTTTATCATGTCACCACTCTCCGTTCTACAATGAAAATAATATTTATTGTGATTGTTGTTATAATGTCATACATTTTTATATAACGAGTTTCGGGTCGCTCTACGCTCGTTACATTAGATGAAAATTACTTTGTTGTTTAGTTGGTGGACTTGTAAGGTTGGATTTTGCCTGTCTTTTCCCTGTATATTTGAAAATTCGGCCTATTTGCGTAGTTTACTGTATTCGTCCTTATGCTAGGATCGATATCCATTGGCTCCGGTTTTGGTTGTGGTTTCGGTGGTGTTAGTAGAAGGGGTTTGTTATAATATGGGCTCGTGTTTGCTGAGGAGCATTATAAAATGTTGGGTTATGTGTTTGGGGTATTGCTGTGGTCTTATAAAAGGTTTGGTCTTTGTAGGTATTGTTGTGGTATTGAGAGCGATCGATTGGGTCCGGGTAAAATTGATGCGGTTATGTATAATTCTTTGGTGGTAGTGGTAGTTTATAGTTAAAGTCGTTAAATCCATTTTGATGGTTGCTTCTGAATATTTGATTTTCTAATTTCAGACATAAATGAAGTGCTTCTGGAAGGTCTCTTTATTCTTTCATATCCAACAACTGTGGAAGATCACCATTGAGTCCTCCCACGTTCCTTTAGTGTGCTCGTAGATTTGTAGTATGCTTTCGACACTCTTTTTCCACAAACTAGACTCAGACGGTTTGCCTGAGAGTTCTCTTAGTTATCTTACTACGTTCGGGATTTTGTATATTCCTGATAAATTATTTCTGTGTCTTTCGTCAATAGTTTGGTCTACTACAGGTATTTGTTTTACGTGAGTCATAATAATATTCTGTAGTATGTCGCGTCCTTCTTAATTTAGCATTTGAGCGACCATATTTCATATTATATTTGTTTGTAAAGTAGGTGCGGAATCTGTTTTTATTAATCTCTGGAAGGTCCCTTTCACTGCAAAGTCGCAAAGGTTTTTTATTTTTATAAGAGCCGAAGGGTCCCCCGTTAGGTGGTGAATCTCAACCCTCGTTATTATTTTAAGTTTTTGGCTGTACAAGCCCTTTTTTATTTTGCTTTGTGGTTTATATTTCTGTGGAGGGTCCCTTTGTTGGTGAATCGCAGAGAATTTTGTAAGACAAAGCTATAGGGTCCCCCGAAGGTGGTAAATTGCAGCTTTTAAATTAATTTTTTATTGGCTTATGTTGTTGGCATATATTATTTTTCTTTTATCTAATATTTAATACAATATAACTTACACTAGTCGAGTATTCATTCCGCGGCGTGATATTCTTGGTAGAGTTCTCCTTTTGCAGGCGTACTCAGGGTCCTCCTTGAGAAATTGTCACGCTGTCTGTCCAGTGTGGAGCACCAGAGGTGTGGAAATCGATTTCACTTTATGATCGCACACTATTATTTCATGTTTTCAAATTATTTTTTTTGTATTTTTTACCAGGGCGTGGGAATCAGTTTCGCTTTATGATCGCACACTGTTATTCAGTATTAGTGATGATTAGAAAAATTGAAAACGGGCAGCCAATTTCACACGTGTGCTTTCAAGACTAGTTAAAAAATAATTTTTCATCAAGACAATGCACCTGTTCACAAAGGTGTTTTAACAATGACAAAATTACACAAATTAAAGTACGTATTGCCTGGCATCCATCATATTTACCAGATTTGGCTCTCAGCGACTACTACTACTCCGTTATGCTTAAGCCAAAAATGTTTCTTTAATTGCTTATTCAGCCAAAGGCGCGAGTATTGGCTGTTGCCTACGCAAAGTTAGCACTTTTGCGCAAACAGCAGTATTACACCGAAAACGCGAGTGGCTGTTCTGTACGTGTAAAATATTAAAGGTTTAATTTACCGCGCTGATTCCTCGAACCGGATTCAGCTGTTTTATTTGTATGAAATATTAAATAGTTGAATTTACTGAGCAGATTCCCGGAATCTGATTAAGCTTTATTTATTCTAACTATGATAATTTATTATGTGTTAACTTGTATAGGCGGGTATGCATACCAAATTTTAAGTCTGCATACAAGTATGAACAAAATTGAAGAGTTAAAATTTTTCTGCTCGTTGTTGCGACGGGTAGTGGAAGGTTGTGTGCACGTCATGGCAATAATTAATTAAAATCTTTAGTGGAGAAAAAGTTTTATGGGAGATAAAAAACGAGCATTATAAAAATAAATTGAAGCGTATGCAAAGTTGGCAATGACTTTTAAATAATAATATAAAGAAATTGATGAAGATTCCACAATTGATATTGTAGCAAGCGCATTAAATACACGCGAAACTCCTATAGGAGAAACTAAGTGAAATAAAAAAGTCAGAAAATCTGCTCTGGCGGAGATGACATTTATGAGTCAACATTGGAGGACACCGATTTTGAAAATACGGTGAGCTCCTTGAATCGCTCTTAGTTTTGAAATATCACAAGTACTTTGCAAAGTGTGCTTTGTACATTATTTGTGCTAACATTTTGTAAATCGACGCTGTCACTTATATACTGCAAGCCATTTTTCCGTGATAAGAAATTATGAATACAACAATATGCTAAAACTATTTAGATACTTTATAAGAGGTAATGGTTATTCTGTTTGCAAGAATACGAAAGCGACTGCATAATATTCCAAAAGCGTTTTCAACTACGCGTCTAGCTGTCGATAATCTGTAATTGAAAATAGTTTCGTCGGCGCTTAATTGGGTACGACTAACTGGCTTCATTAAATTCTACATAAGCAGGAATGCATCATCTCTTATGAAAACATAAGAAAATTCTTCCTCGCTCATTGCAACACTTACCGCTTGAGGAA
The DNA here is from genome assembly GCF_042242935.1 of Bactrocera oleae. Taxonomy (NCBI): domain Eukaryota; kingdom Metazoa; phylum Arthropoda; class Insecta; order Diptera; family Tephritidae; genus Bactrocera; species Bactrocera oleae. The sequence continues at coordinate 30,635,688 of NC_091536.1, forward strand.
TAAATAGTTGAGTGGCATCCAATCCGTCCTTAAATTTACTCTGAGCGTCAGCCGCTGTTCTGTTTGCACCAACCTCCACGGATGTGAACACATATTTCGCATTAAAAATTGCCATCGTTATAATTTAGTAAGTTTTGTTGCAGTTGCAATAGTGTGAGACTGTTCGAGACGGTTTCATAATTTCAACATGATTGCCATCAATCGTTCTAATGCAGTTGGGGAAGTTCCACAGTGTATAGAAATTGTTAGCGATGAATTGTCACTCATTTTCAGTTTTTGGAATCTGAAATAAGAATAAAAGTAATTTTAGTTTTCCCTCTATTTTCAGGCTCATTTGCAAAGCGGTAAAAACCGAAAAAAGTTTGGCAACAATGCAAAGTTTCTTGAAAAAGCCATACAACACCTTGAACAAGCAAAATAATCAGAAACTATGCGTGATGAAGCTGACGTATTTGGCGAATCATGGACAATTTTATTAAGGAAATTACAATGAAGCAAAAAAAAAACTTGTACAGAGAGATATTTTGACTTTGAAGGGACTTTTCTCTTAAACTATTTCAGCTTATAAGCTGCAATTAAGAGTAACAATATGGTAATAATATGTGTTTTTATACAAATTTTAACAATGAGTCAGTTCTGATGTTAACGATTGCAAAAACTTAAAATATCTCAGCTGCCAAAAAAAATAAAAACTTGTACGTTGACAGCACTTTAAAGGCAGTTATCAAGAAGGTACCGTTATTTTAAGTGGTATTAATTGCGTATGGTCAAAGTATATTATTTGGTTAGCGAACTTCTTTTTTGTGCGGTTGTAGTTTAAAAAAAAAGGTGAATAAACAAACATCTCAAGACTTACAGGTTCTAGTAGACAAATATTGGTAAGAGAACAAAAGTACTCGTGAAATGGGCAATATTTTCAAAAAGACTGGTGAAGTTGGAGACTTGATGGTGGTGGAACGCCGAAAAGAATTTGTACCACGTACAGTTGCTTGGAGTATTAAGCAACAACCTGAAATATCCAATGTCGCTAACGCCAAGGTGTTGAAGAAAGCAAGACTTCACCTCAAACTGTTCGGAACTTCATGATTTCACCCGAGCATATACACCTCGAAAAACCACAATTATCGCAGAGCGAAACGTTTGCTGTATTTCAAAGAGTATAACATGTGCATCGTGATAATGAATTTTGTGATTTTATAATTTTTAACGATGACTCCAAATTTAATTTATTTGGGTTTGATAGTCGACCGATGTTTACGGCGTAAATTACGTCATCGATTTTTTCAGATTTTAGAACCCCCCCCCCCTATAATCATCCTATCGTCATTTCTTAAAGACACCGTCTTTACCGACTTTGACTTTACCGTCATCCGCAGACCAACCCCCGCCCCCCTCTAATTTAGAATGACGTAATATATGGACGGCCCCTAAGGAAATCTAAACACCAAAAGATAAAAAATTAAATAAGACTCAGCATGGAAAAGTCTGCATTGTATGGTGTGTGGTGCAATGGAAGCAAAAGGGATGCGGTGGAAGCAAATGGCGTCGGTAACCATGTTTTCATCGAAAGAAATATGTGAAGAAAGGACTGCTAGGCAATATTTAAAAATAATTTGGTTCCGTCAGCAGCTTAACTCATTTTAAACAGTGGCCACTGCTTTATTCAGGCTAACGGTCCAAAGCACTCTGCTTGAGTGGTTAAGGAATGGTTCTTGTACAACGTGAAAAAAATGCTGTCTCATCCTCCACAGGATTGGAGATCCTGAAGACTTTAAATCTTCAAAACTTTTGCCAGATGATAAAAATTACATTGCAGCCGAAAGGCGTTAATGTGGCGTAATCGCGTTTCTCATGAAGGTGTTTTATTTTGTTTTATTAAAGGCTCCACCATCAACAGGAGTTCTTTATAACTTTCGTTACTCATGTAGAGTTTGCTTGCAAGTGCTTGCTATTTATATGATAGCTTGGTTGCGGTAGGACTATAACTTCTGCTTTTATGCGCCTATTCGCTTGGGGAGAAATTAAGATAGTAATGCGGCAGATCTTATTTGCATTTTGACTACTCTTCCGCCTATTCCCGTAATTTTAAAATTTAATTGTTTTGTTGGCAGATTTAGCTTATTTTTTGCTCTAGACGCTTTGAATGATCGTTGTGATCCTTGGTCTATTGAGGCTCTTAGTTTGAACAGTGTTGGGTCACCGATTGAGAACCAATGCATTATACGGTTATATGTTCTATATATTTTTGCTATGTCTTGTTCTCTACTTATTTGCCTAATATTCAAGGGCAAGCATTAGAAGTTATAAGCCTCAATGCAGTTAATAATTGTATTTGCATTGTGTACATACTTACATATTTATTGCTTGCTTGCGCTTGCTTGCGCTTGCTTTGTACACTTATGCTACCGCTATGTTTTCGTCCACGCAATTATATGAATATTTGTTTGTGCACATTAGCTAGTCCCATTTAACATATACTAAGCTTAATATGTAAGCAGCCTCTTGCAATGCTGCGTTCCCATTTTTTTATATTTCTCTTTTGTTATTAACTACATTATATACGAAGGAGCAATAGAGTAAAGTATGTACTTGGATTATTCTCTATTTATGAACTGTTTTTATATAACTTACATATTTATGTATATATGCACTAATAGAAAACGAAACTATGTACTTAGCGGAAATTATGTATTGAACGGTATTGCAATATTGCTTAGAATATTATTTAAGGAGAAGAATTTTGTAAATAAAGTTAGTCTAATAACTGAATACACATAGCCCTACATTTTTTGGCGCCCAACGTGGGGCACGAGTGAGTTTTTTTTGTGCTTTCGCAAATCATTTCGGAGTGTGGTCAGTATTAGACTGCATCGTTGGACATTATCGTCATTGCCACTCAGTTGTAGACATTCGAAGTGTACGGACGTGTTCGCGCATAGTTGAAACAATTTAGTTACAGTTTAGTGAATCTATCTGTAAACAGCTTAAAATTAAAATAGAATACAATTGCCTGGCGCGAGTTAAATCAAAGGCCAGAGTCAAATAAAGCATTACCGCGAGTAATTGCTTTTAAAAATTGCAGTGCGAGTGTTACAGTGACAATACAAACACTAGGCAGTGTTATTGCCTGGTGCGAAGGCCAGTGACAATTTAGGCACTTTTAAAATTGCTTACAAACCTGTCCTGGTGTGAAGGACAGACAAAAGCATTACCCGAGTAACTTATGAACAACAGACAGTGTTATTGCCTGTTTTGTGTGTGTATAACAACACAAAGGACAGTGACCGTATTGTCTACGAACAGTTCGGGCACCGGTTTTGTGTGGACCGCAATAAACCTGAAGGCCACTGACAACATTTTTGTAGTGCAGGTACGCGTTTGTGAGTGCCGATTACAAACTTTTGTCGGATCGCGAGTTTTTCGTGCTTGTGTAGTAGGTACGCGGTTGCGAGCGTACCGGTCGGTCGGAGAAAAATGTCTCCACGACGAAGGCGAGGAGCGAAGGCACCCGCCGAGAGCGATGAATCGGAAGTCGTTATGATTACGGCAGCGTCATCGGCGGGCGAAGAGGAAGTGGAGAAGCCCCCACCGCGCAGAAAGGCTCGCCTGGGCACTCCACCGTTGGGGAGGTCGTGCGAGAGCGCCAACGAGACGGGAGCGGCGAAAGCCCGTAGCCGGAGCAGCGAAGGAGGAAGCAAGAAGCGAGAAGGGGAAAAGAGGAAAGGTATGAGAGGGGAGTTTAATACAAATAAGGGGGGTGTTGTTAGGGGTGGCGCTATCACCCATGTTGCAGCTATGAAAGCTGTAACAGCTGAGGTTAGCGCTTTGGTTTTCGGGGGGAAAAATATAGAGGTTTCCGAGATGAAGGGTCTTATGGAGCTTGCCTCGAAGTACGAGGCACTCCTGATGACTATAATTGCGGAGAACGCGCATCTTCGCGGGCAGGTGGATGCCCTTACGGGAGGTTGTGGGGGACCGCGTCCGACCGAAGCCGGTGGAGACCTGGTCGGTGGCCGTGAGGAGCAAGGGGCCTGCAACTTCCTCTAAGGAAGTCATCAGAAAGGTGGTTAAGGAGGTGAGTCCTTCACTCGGTGTGAGGATCCACGAAGTTAGGCCAATTAAGGGTGGTGGGTCGGTTATCCGCACTCCCTCTGTTTTAGAGAGGGAGAAAGTGGCGACGAACGCAAAATTCGGGGAGATGGGGTTGGACGTGAGTGTCAACCGGAAGTTGGGCCCAAGAGTTGTGGTGCAAGGTGTACACACAGAGATCTCCCATGAGGAATTCATGGAAGAACTCTTCAATACAAATATCAGTCCTGAGGTAAAGAAATCCGATGTTAGGTTGGTCAGTCGCCCCTGGAAGGTGGCGCCGGATGGTAAAACCAAAGTCGTTTTGGAGGGTTCAGCCAAAGTAATGTCCGCCCTCTTGGAAGCGGGAAGGTGCTATATCAAGTGGTTTTCCTTCGGAGTGCGACCGGATAGCCCTGTTGCCGGCTGTTTCCGGTGTATGGGCTTTGACCATCGAGTGGCGCAATGTAAGGCCAAGTCCGATGTCTGCCGTAGGTGTGGTCAGAAAGGCCACAGAGCTGCTAGTTGCGTCAATGCACCACATTGTCGCAACTGTGCATTTAAGGGTAGACCAGCTGGGCATCTTATGATGTCAGCTGCTTGCCCAGTCTACTGTGGCATAGTAGAGCGTGCCCTTTCTAGACATTAATGGGGACGATTTTTCACCTAAATTGTCAGGGTTGTTATGCCGTAATGTGTGAGTTAGGGGGTTGTATGATAGAGGGTGGGTGCGGCATCGCATTACTCCAGGAGCCCTACGCCACTAATGGTGTGGTTCGGGGTCTCCCTGGAGGCTTTAGGGTCTTCACAGACCTGAGGAGAAATGTTGCAATAGTTGTGAATAATCCGAGTTACGACTGCGTAGTTCTGGATTCGTCACAGCTGGGTGTTTGTGTATCCATAGAGGGGGAGTTCGGTAGATTGGTAGTCGCTAGTGTTTATTGCAAATACAGCGAACCTCTAGAGCCTTACCTGCTTTACATGGCTAAGCTACTGCTACTTGCCAGTAGTAGCTCGCTTATCCTAGGAATGAATGCGAATGCCTCGTCCTCTATGTGGTTTAGTAAGGTATCCCGACATTCGTCAGGATATCAAAGCCACACTAGAGGCGAGGTATTAAGCGAATGGGTGGAGGGGGGGAGTTTCACATATTAAACGAGCCAAGCGAGTGGTATACGTTTGATGGGCCTGGAGGTGTGAGCGACATCGATGTGTCCTTCATGAATGAGGCAGCAAACAGGACCTTTAATGTGAGGTGGGAGATTATTTATATTATGGGATTCAAATTATGGTTACTCCTAAATCTCCTCCCTTGGCGTATGTAAGTCCGTTGCGGAACCAATATGGTCAGTGTGTTAGGGAAGCGATATTAGAAATACCTCTTAGTGAGTTTAAAGGCTTTGGGGTGGACGAGCAAATTTCTCGGCTATATGATGTAGTGTGGGAAGTGAACAACACTGTCGGAAAGTTCGAAAGCTTCAGAGTGAGAAAACTTAAGTGGTGGACGAAAGAGCTAACGATGAAGAGGAGAGCTGTCCGGCGATTGAGACGAAAGTTTCAACGCGCTAGACAGTCAAACTCAGATAGGCTGTCCCAGACTAGGTATGAATTTAGTTGTGTGATGAGGGGTTACAAAGAAATGCTAGTCAAAACCAAGGAAGAGGAATGGAGGAGTTTTGTAGAGGAGAATAGAAAAGACCCATGGGGTCAGGTCTAAAAGATCTGTAGGGGTCGTAAGAGGGAGGATATCACCTCTCTCCGCATTGGTGATACTGTGTTATCAACGTGGAGAGACTGTGCGGGGGTTCTGCTAGGAGCGTTCTTTCCTAGGGCGGAGGCTTGGAGGCCATTTACAATAAGTGCGTGTGGGAAGGATTTTTCCAATTGAGTGGAAAAGGGCTAGGCTCGTTTCTCTCCTGAAGTCCCCTGATAAGATCAGGAGTGATCCTCGTTCTTATCGGGGCATCAGTCTCCTTCCAGTGCTTGGAAAAGTACTGGAGAGAGTATCGTGGAACGACTTCAGGATCTAACGCGGGATATGTGGTCGGATAGGCAGTATGGTTTCAGGAAACTACGCAGTGTAGAAGATGCCGGGATGTATGTCCAGAGTGCCGATATGTCCTTGGCATATTTGTTGACTTTAAGGGAGCATTTGACTACCTAATCTGGGATAGTGTGATTGAACGATTGGAGTAGCTCGGCTGCCCGGAAGTTACTCTCTGGCGGAGCTACTTTCCGGACAGAAAAGCCTCAATCGTAGGAATGAATGGGAGTGTTGAGATTGGGGTGGCTCGGGGCTGCCTGCAGGGATCCATCTGTGGTCCATATATTTGGAACCTTATGATGGACTCTCTGCTTGGACAACTTGAACCAGTATGCAAGTGTTGTGCGTACGCGGACGACCTTCTTCTTTTAGTTGAAGGTCACTCAAGGTCCGAAATAGAGCGAGCGGGAGGACGATTCTTAGAAATTGTCCACAGTTGGGGTGTAGGTGTTGGTGTGGACATATCAATGGACAAAACGGTTACAATGCTGCTTAAGGGCAGATTGTCGCCGGCTCGCCCACCGATTGTCCGTGTAAATGGTTTCAGCATCAAGTACGTGACGCAAGTCAAATACTTGGGGTTGACCATGAGGGAAAGGATGTGTTCCACTCCACACTTGGTGAGCGTGAAAGAGAGACTGCTGGCGATTGTCGGCAAGGTCAGGCGCGTGTGATTGGGGCCTCGGACGTCGTGCGGTTCGTACCATATATCGTGGCTTATTTGTGGCCTGTGCCACTTATGGAGCTGCTTTATGGTGGGAATTAGCCACGACGGTCTTGGGTCGCCAAAAACTACTCTCCGCGCAGCGCTGTATGATGCTAGCCTGTTTGCCAGTTCGTCGCACCGTCTCAACTGATGCGATGCAGGTATTGCTAGGTGTGCCACCTCTTGACCTGATTGTTATACAGCGTGCTGTCGCATTCAGGTTAAGAAGAGGCTTGGGTGTGTCCTTGCTGCAGAATACTCTGATTTCCGACCTTCACGTGGAGAGGGAAGAATATCTAGGAAGCAAAAGACTTCTAGAGGACAGGGTCAAGATAAGGTGGCAAGACCGTTGGGACAATAGCCCTAACGGTAGGGTGACCTATGAGTACATCCGGGACGTTAGGTTTGTAGAAGAAAACTCAGACTTCCGATTCTGTCTGAGCCTGGGTTTTCTGCTTACGGGACATGGTCCTCTGAACGCATTTCTGCATCAGAGGCACCTTTCTGACACGCCGGGGTGTATGTGTGGGGCACGTGTTGAAGATTGGGCGCATGTTATTGCGCACTGCCCGATGTACTCGGACATTAGGAACCTTGAGGGAATGGGGATTAGTTGGACTAATGGACGATTAGACGTCAGCGGTGTGATCTTCACTAGTCCAAATACCAAACAGTTAGGGTCGTTTGATACGTTTGCGCGTGAATTGTTTAGGCGGCGGAGACAATTAGCTGAAAATAGGGGTTAGTTCTTCTTGGGTGAAAGATGAGGAGTAGGGATTTAATCCCTGGTCACCAGTACAGAGCAGTATGGAAGCTCAACTGGTAGTAGCTTCAGCTACGAGGTCTGACCGGAGACTTAATTCTGGTACCACGGGGAGCAGGGGCCCTTGGAGTTCGCTCCAACCTGCTCATGCGGACTGGCCCTTCGGGGAGTATCGTGGTGGTTGTGGTTGATGCCCAAATGCGGGAAGAGTGTTTTGATCACTCAATGTGGAGTTACACTGGAACCGGGTGCCGGACCCAAAGTACGGCAGAGGTGTAAGATAGGCCTCGAACCCCACCAAGGTGTGTAGTGTGTCCATTCTACACTACCAATCGGTACTGAAAAATGCCTGGCATTTTAGGGGCGCTGATCAACGCATTGTATTGATACGCCGTGCTTTTGAGCACCGTGAGGTAAGGCCGTCGACGGCAGGTACTCGCGTTAAACACACCGGACGTTATCGTCATTGGATATTATCGTTGGACATTATCGTCATTGGACATTATCGTCATTGGAAATTACCGACATTGGACTTTGTCATCATTAAACTTAGTCACCGTTAGAAATCTTTACCATTGGAGTCACCAGCATTGCTCGCACAAAGCACAGCACACCAGTTTGCCACTGCTAAGTCTCTTCGTTACCATTGCCTGTACGATTGTAAAAACGATAACAGCGGATTATATAACAGTAGACGAGATGCAATTAGCAAAGAAGAATATAATTAAAATACAACAAAATTTGGATTTTTATGATGAAATACGGCAATTAAAAAATAACAAAGTGTTGGATAGAAAAAACAATTTATCAATTTTATATCCTTTTGTGGATGAAGATGGAATTTTAAGAGTAGGAATAAGGCTACAAAATTCTGTAATATGTTATGACACCAAGCATCTTATCATATAATATAACATCCAAGAAGCACATAAAACAACATTACATGGTGGCATTAATTTAATACGAACACCCATCAGGAAGAAGTACTGACCAAACACTTGTTTCCTGGTGGAACGGAATGTCAACCGTTTCCCATAAACAACAGCGGCAGGGCTGCTTTGGAAGTTAAGTAAAATATAATTAAGTTCAGTTCTAATTAATCTACTACTCAATAAATGAGTTATACTACACTAAAAAATATATTTGTTCTGTGTTTTTAAACAAAAAAAAACCTAACTGGCGGCCGAGCAGTCTTTTCCGTAAATTTCCAAGAGCGAAAGCGGTGCGCGTGTGGAATATTAATAAAAGTTTAAAAAATAAATAACTTTCCGATAATATAAAGACCCACAAGAGGAAGAGTAAATAAACATTCGAAAAAAAATAATATAAAATGCCGTGAGAAAAGTATTGGCACTTTGAGAAAATAAGGTAGTGAACAATACCAGCGAACAAACATCAAATATTGGAAAATCAAAGAGAAGAGTGTGAAGAAGGAGGCCACTTAGTAGCAGACGCGAAAGGACGACGAAGGACAAAAACGTCAGCCGCTTCACCCAAAATGATGATTCTACTACTGTAAGTTCTCGATATATTATATATAAAAAATAAAATAATAAATAAATTCCGAAAAACAGCTAAATCTATAGCTAAAATAAATGTAAAATCTTAAGAATTCTATACCATAATTCAGATTATGTTTGCAACATTGAAATTGTATTACTACTACTACAAATGTTATTACTACTATATTATTTTAAATATTTGTGAGTAATTTCAAATTTAAATATCTAAATATAAAATTAGGGTCGTACACCCTAAAATAAAAAATATTCAAGCTGCGATTCACCACCTACGGGGGACCCTCCAGCTTATAACAAAAAATAACTCTGCGATTCACCAAAAACGGGACCCTCCAGAGATTATTAACAAGTAAATAAAAACAAAATCATATAAACAGAGACTTTTGTAGTCAAAAACAAATAATTTTATTGACGTTATATAACAATAAAAATTTGTTTTTATACCATTAATTCAAAATGACTAACATGCATAATATAATTAACCCTACACCCACTCAAACAACCACTCCTAACTGTGCTCCCGAAGTATTATTTATGTTTTAAATAATCAGGGGTGTTGTAGAATCTGATAGTTGTCGTAGTCAGAATTGAAACCGATCAAAAAATGTAGTAGGTGTCATGAATTCAGATATTATTGGTTTGACATTCGAAACAGAAATTGTATCGGTTTTGGGTGTCACGGAAACCAATTTTATCGGTTTTGTATACACATATTTATTGCTTGCTTGCGCTTGCTTTGTACACTTATGCTACCGCTATGTTTTCGTCCACGCAATTATAGGAATATTTGTTTGTGCACATTAGCTAGTCCCATTTAACATGTACTAAGCTTAATATGTAAGCAGCCTCTTGCAATGCTTCGTTCCCATTTTTTTATATTTCTCTCTTGTTAATAACTACATTATATACGAAGGAGCAATAGAGTAAAGTATGTACTTGGATTATTCTCTATTTATGAACTGTTTTTATATAACTTACATAGTTATGTATATATGCATTAATAGAAAACGAAACTATGTACTTAGCGGAAATTATGTATTGAACGGTATTGCAATTTTGCTTAGAATATTATTTAAGGAGAAGAATTTTGTAAATAAAGTTAGTCTAATAACTGACCACACATAGCATCATTACTCCGCCCTTTGTATTTTATCGCTGTTACAACTTCGCTTAAATATTTCGCTTTTTCGATATTTGCGCGGCTACAAAAAAAGCTTTGTAGCCCTACATTTTTTGGCGCCCAACGTGGGGCACGAGTGAGTTTTTTTTGTGCTTTCGCAAATCATTTCTGCATCGTTGGACATTATCGTCATTGGATATTATCGTTGGACATTATCGTCATTGGACATTAACGTCATTGGACATTATCGTCATTGGAAATTACCGACATTGGACTTTGTCATCATTAAACTTAGTCACCGTTAGAAATCTTTACCATTGGAGACACCAGCATTGCTCGCACAAACCACAGCACACCAGTTTGCCACCGCTAAGTCTCTTCGTTACCATTGCCTGTAGCTCATATTCGCATGTTCGTTGCATACCCACACATAAGTATAACTTGATTTTATAAATTTTGCGGTAAAATTAACTAATCACTTATTGCTTAACTACTCACTAGAAGTAGAAGTATTGTTATTTAAAATAATTTTGAAGCCTCTATAAATCACATACAAGATCCTGTTTTGCAATGTCTTTGGACGAGCTAAGACAACAACGCGCCAGCACCAAGAAAAATATTACGCGCATTAAAAATATCGTCGACGCCAGCTTCCGACCAAGTGGGAAGGCTCTTTCAGCTGCGGAATACAAATGCTGTTTGGGCATCCTGGAGTCTTATTTTAAGCAGATTCTCTCAATTCCAACTGACATCGAAAGATTGGATGCTGATGATGTAGGACGTGCTGACCTGGAAGAACTTTACATCACAACTAAATTGATTATCCAATCGCAACTGGCAGAAGATAACAACGTTTCACTTTCGGACACAACTTGCGTGGTACAATCAGGTTCAAAACTTCCACCACTTAAGCTTCCTACGTTTGATGGCAAGTATTCAAATTATCAAAATTTTATCACCTCGTTCAAGCAAATAATTGATCGTGAATTCAATTTAACTAATATTGAAAAATTCAATCATTTGAGAAATTGTCTCCAAGGTCAAGCCTTAGAAACTGTAAATGCGTTTTAGGTGACAAATGAAAACTACCCGAAGGCGTTAGAACGGTTGAAGGTACGGTATGATAACAAACCACTAATTTTTTTGGAAGGAATAAATTCGTTATTTGATTTACCAGCAGTTATGAAAACAAATGGCATTCAGCTAAGAAGTTTAATTGATAAAGCTTCAGCTATTTATGGTTCCTTGACATCGTTAGGTACCGACAGCCAAATATCGCAAGCTATGCTTATTCATTTAATTTTGCAGAAGTCTGATGAACAGACCAACAGAAAGTGGAAGGAGTCGCTAGATTTCAGAACGCTGCCGTCATGAGAGAATTGCATCGCAGTTTTGGAAAGGCACTGCCAATACCTGGAATCACTGGACAACACGCATGTTAGTACCTCGTCCACTCAAGGTTCTAACAAATACTCCTCTTCGAAATCAAGGAATCAACCAAGAGGCTATACATTTTCCTGCTCCAATATATCGTGTAATTTCTGTTCCAGTAACAACCATCAGTTTTTTAATTGCGAACGCTTTAAGTCACTGAACATTACTCAACGTTTCGAACATGCAAAGAAAATTGGACTTTGCATCAATTGCTTATCAAAGGGACATCGAGTAGCCAATTGTCCATCATCACACAGGTGCAAGGTTTGTGCACGACAACACCACAATTTACTCCACCGCGGTTCTACTCCAGTCCAACAAACACCTACTCAGGTATTTACAACACAAGCGGCAGTCGCGCATACACACAGGAATAATTCATCGTTGGATAACGTCATCCTTGCAACAGCAAACATTTTCGTTCGTGATGCATCGGGGAGCTACAGATTGGGTACAGCACTGCTAGATTCCTGTTCACAGGTAAATTTTATCACAGATGATTTTTCGCAAAAGTTGCTTCTGCCAAGAAGTAAGCAAAACATACAGATTCAAAGCATCGGTTCATCGTCAACAAATATTAAATTCAAAACCTCAACTAATATCAAGGCGCAAGTCACTGGTTTCGAACTTCCATTGACTTTTTGTATTACATCGCACATTGCTTATCAACCAGATCCGGAAATCAATATTTCAACATGGAATATTCCACACAATATAGCGCTCGCCTATGATGAATTTTATATACCAAAGAAAATCGACATGTTGCTGGGTACAGAAACGTTCTTCAGTCTTCTATCTGTAGGACAAATCAATCTTGGATCTAATTTACCAATCTTGCAAAAAACACTTGGCTAAATGACCACTCAATCCCACCGCACCGTAAGACACTGTCACACTACACCAATTCACATCCACATCACCACACCTACTTACCATACATTCCACATCACTACACCATGCACCAACACGCACACAAATACAACTTAACACCGATCACACCACCATGAAGACATCAACAGATATATAAGGGACTAAAAGAAGGATCCCGCTTCCCTTTTTTCATCGACTCGCTAGCGATCAGTTCTTTGAGCACCCGCCTAAATCGACTCTCTTTCTTTTTTAATTATTATTTGCTAACGGTGAGTGAAGGTAAAATTAACTTATTAGTTACTTAATTATGGTCCTTCGAGCCCTAGTGGACGGCACTATGGGTGTTTAAAAACAAAAAAAAAACATTTATAAATAAAAAAAAAAACCTAAAGTGAAAGGCTGTGAAATGGCCAAAAATAAGTGAAAAACAGGAAAAAACAATAAGAAGAAATACAGTGCAGTTACCAAAAAAGAAAAAAAAAAAAAAAAATTGCAGTAACGTAACAGTGTACGTGCAGTTACAAAAAATTGAAAAAATAAACGCTTTAGTTTAAAACAAAGTGCTGTTACAAAAGAAAAATACATATGTGCATACATATATAAGTGCAATAAGTGCAGTGCAGTGCATATACACACATCACTAGAATGCTGTTAAACAATAAAAAAATTGCAAAGTATAATTACTCATATGTACATATAAGTGCAAAATAAGTGCAGTGCAGTGCATATACACACATCACTAGAAAAAAAAATAAAAATAAAAGTACAATAAATATTAAAAACACATAAAACAATAAAAATAACAAAACGGGCGCGAATCTTAATACAAAACATAAATCAAATAAGCGGGCGCGATACAAAATACATACCAATCAAAATACATATAAACCAACAGCGGTCGCGATACAGAGTAAGTTGTATCGCTTCCTCTTAATGAGTATATTTACATGTATATATGTATGGCAAATTACGTTTTTTTCCCATATAAAAAAACGAAATTAATATTTAAATATAACGGACACCAAACTGTCTCAATTTACGGTTTAATTTACGGGAAAAGCCGAAAACAATTTGGTACATATTATATATATATCTCTACATATATATACATATATATATAGATATATATACGTGTATCGAAAAATAGGGTGATTTCCTTGTATGCTTACATTTGTGTATTAAAAACACACTTTACGTTTCCAACAACACACCAAAATATTTCAAGTATTCTTTTGCAAACTTTTCCAGCAATACCCCTTACGCTTAACAAAGCAATAAGCAGGATTGCGTTAAACCAAGTAAGCTAAGGCAAATTGAGAACCTAACAGAAAACATAAAAAAATAAAAACATACATATATGCATTTTAGTTACAAAAATATATACATACGTACATACAATATAGCACATATTCATTTTTACATATATATACTTAATCTAACAACAACCATATACATATTATATATATTTGAAAATACATTTTATATAATTGCCAAGAGCAATACATATACATCCATAAATTCAATTTTATCTTTTAATATACGTGTACAAGATTATAAATTGATACGTATATATGTAAGTGCATACGGTAAAATATCGGCACATTACCAATTGCAATTTCTCGCTCTTCCCGCACAGCGTTCATACATCTATACATACATTTTACGAGAATACCTGCGGTCAATTATTCTCCTTTTCTCGGTCTTTTCGCACTGCGTAGATATATATATATCTGGCGCAGGTATACAAACATACATACGTACTTCGCTTCTAAGTCCACATTGGCACATATTCGCAATACCCCTTGTTCTTTGACAAACAAAAACAAGCAGGATTGCGCAAAACATAATATAATACAAAGATACATATGTACAAAGTGCATTGATCTCTAAGACGAGCTCTCAATTGCGCATAACGACAAGTACATATGTACCAGCTGATCCGCTTATAGGTATACCCTATAGGAATTACGGACTTATTCGTCCATACACATAAAAATAAAAAATAAAATAGATAAACAATTTATTCAATAAATTGTTGAATTAAATTAAAAATAAATACGAACCGGTATCTATAACAACTGAACCCGGGTATTTCAGTTATTTATTTAAAATTAAGAACGCTAATTAACAAAAAAAAAATTTTTACGGTTATAAATATATACGAAAATTAATCTTAATTTTGTTCAAAGTGGAAAACTATATTCACTAAAAAGAGCTTTCGTTCACACATTTCTATATACGAAGAAATTTCCTGAATTATCCATCAGTCGACACTGAGGAATTTTGAATTTATATCATACAATTTTTAAATGAGCTCAGACTCAAAAGAATCAAAAACATCTCAATTGTTCAAAAAACCAAAGATGATTTCAGATGATAAAAGTCCATGTACACCTGCAGAAGCTACACGCTCAAAGCAAGGTGCTACAAAGCAAAAGAGGGGTAAAGACATTTCTTACACTAAATTCATTTCGGAAAGTTTAATAAGATATTGCACTAGATTCTCAACTTCAGGACAATTCTGAATCGGTATAAGAAATCAAAAAGGAAAATCTTGATAATTTCTGGACACGTCTCCAAGCTGCATATGACGCAATAGTAGAATCTGACGACTCAGATCTACCTGAAAATTTTAAATCCTCGGCTTACGCCAAGTACGAAAACTGATTAGACCAGTTTGAAGAAACAAAAGCAATGATTTCGGATCAATTAAAATTAATTAAAGCCATAGCACCTGCTCCACATCCGAGAGTAGAGCTGCCACAAATTCAATGTCAAGAGTCAAATTCAGGCATCCATCTCAAGGTGCTCACATGTGATACAGAAATCTTTCATAGTGGTTATGAACAATGGCCGTCCTTCCGGGACATGTTTACAGCCGTTTGCATAAACCACGCAAAATTAACAAACGCACAAAAATGGTATCACCTCCGATACAAAACAAAAGGTCAAGCAGGCGTCATAGTCAAACAGTTCGCACTAAATGACGATAATTTCAATCTGGCTTGGGAAGCTCTAAAAGCAAGATACGAAAATGAAAGAATATTGGTCGACAAACAAGTAACGATACTAATGAACTTGGCTTAAATTCAGAAAGAAGAAAGTGATGAATTTGTTAGACTACAATCCACCGTTTCTAATTGTTTATCGGTTTTATCGACACAAAATATTCCCACAGACAGCTGGGACCCTATTCTGGTAAATATATGCACCGCGGCACTAACAGAAAAATCGTTACTGTTGTGGGAGCAATCGCTCTCATCTCGGAAAAAATGCCCAACGTGGCAGCAAATGAAAGAATTTCTAACTACCCAATATGAAATAGCAGAAAGGGTAAACAAAAAACTAGTTAGAACCAAAAACGTTCAAAACGACCTCAATAAGCTTTAATAGACCCCAAACCAGTAGCAATAACATTTTAAATAGAAGTTTTTTTTAAAAATCAATCGTTCACATCCGAACAGTATAAACAAACGTCATGCGAACTGTGTACAGGAGGGCATAAACTTAAATCTTGCGATAAATTCAAAAAATTAAATCTTGTCGATAGGAACAATTTTGTGAGGACAAAAAAACTTTGCACAAACTGCTTGTCTCGTTCGCATACTCTAAAAGAGTGTGAAAGCAAGTTCAATTGCGTTTTTATTGTCATAAACGACATCATTCTATGCTTCATATAAATAATTTTTCCAGTTCACCCCCAAACAGCGCAAATACGAAAAGAGCCATGGGTTTAGTTGCAACAGCAAATCCCGAAAATTGCTAAGAAGCACCATGCTGCTCAAAGGCATTAAAAACCCAAACGCTACACAGCGAAAATCAAAGAAGAGTACTACTACCCACAGCAGTCGTCTCCATCGAACATCGAGGAGAGCTGTTTAAACTTAGAGCCTTAATAGACCAAGGATCACAACGATCTTTCATAACGTCTAGGGCTCAAAATAGGCTACAACTGTCAACAAAACTAGCCAATTTTGAAATTACAGGAATGGGCGGAAGAGTAGTGCAAAACTCTAATAAAATCTGCCCCATTACCTTAATATCCCCCTAAGCAGAATTAAAGCAGAAGCTATAGTCTTACCGCAACTAACAAATATGCTTCCAAGCTATCATATAAATAGCAAGCATTGGCAAAAGGTTTCACACCTAAAGCTAGCAGATCCCAACTGCAACACTCCTGCTCAAATAGATCTTCTATTAGGCAGCGATCTCATAACACAGATAATACTCGAGGGTATTGAGAAAATTTTAAATACACTATTGGCACAAAATACAATTTTTGGTTGGATTCTAAGTGGACTAGTTACGGAACGACCAATTTCCCAACACAATCGCCTTAGGTCACTCTCGCACCTCTGCAATACAGCAGTTTCAAAGTATGGAAAAAAACCTACTTAAAAAAGGCGAACTCAAACCAAAATATAATGG
Organism: Bactrocera oleae; assembly: GCF_042242935.1. Classification (NCBI taxonomy): domain Eukaryota; kingdom Metazoa; phylum Arthropoda; class Insecta; order Diptera; family Tephritidae; genus Bactrocera; species Bactrocera oleae. The sequence goes on from NC_091536.1 coordinate 30,652,641, forward strand.
TGTGTTGGAAGAATACCTCCATTTAGACCACATGGAGGAAGTAAGTCCATGCGAAAAAATCATCAACGTCAAATACCACTCATTTTACTTGCCGCATCATGCAGTGGTAAAGCCAGACAAAAAAACAACTAAAGTAAGAGTTGTCTTTAATGCATCAAGATCCACCAGCTCGGGGAATTCCCTAAATGATATCCTATTTACGGGACCCACGCTCCAATCAGATTTAATGCTACTCATTTTAAATTGGCGTATATTTAAATACGTATTTAACGGAGACGTCGAAAAAATCGTCGTACCTAAAGACGATCAAGATTTTCAGCGAATTATTTTCCGAAAATCTCCCAATAGTCCACTCCGCGACTATAAATTGAAAACAGTTACCTTTGGCGTCAACTGTGCTCCACATTTAGCCATTCGAACACTCCACGAACTGGCAGAAAACCCAAAGTCAGAATTTCCTCTGGCAACCCAGGTGTTAAAAACACAAACGTATGTAGACGATATCCTGTCCGGAAGTCACAGTCTTCCACAAGCATACGAGTCACTAGCACAAGTGACACAAGCCCTCAAAACCGCAGGGTTTTCGTTGAAAAAGATAACGGCGAACCACCCTAATATTTTAAAAAATATACCACATGATAATTTGGTAGATACTAATTTCCTTAAATTCGAAAAGGAAAGTACAACAAAAACTCTGGGGATTCAATGGAATGCGATATCTGACCAGTTTTCATACACTACAGAGTCAATATTGGCATTATCCACCATAACAAAACGCCAAATTTTATCCTCTGTGGCAAAACTTTTCGACCCCGCAGGATGGCTTTCGCCAATTATGATACAAGCGAAAATCTTGATACAAAAATTATGGTTAGATGGAACCGACTGGGACGGACAAGTAAAACCACTTCGTTTAGAAAAGTGGTCCCAGTTTGCGAGCAATCTAAATGATATCTCACAGATACAAATCGCACGTTGGGTAAATTATGCCCCAGAGCACAAAGTCGAACTACACGGCTTCTGTGACGCTTCTGAAAAGGCATATTGCGCAAATATATATGTTCGCACACAAAGCGACACTGAGACCACAAGCGACTTATTGGTAGCAAAGGCAAAAGTGGCTCCTTTAAAAACAATAAGTCTACCACGACTTGAACTATGGGAGCGCTATTACTAGCCAAACTAGTGTCCATCGTACAAACGCATTTAAACATGGCACACTATAAATTATATCTATGGTTCGATTCCGAAATTGTATTAGCATGGTTAGAAAAACCACCACATGCATGGAAGACGTATATTTCCAATCGAACGTCGCAAATCCTTGACCTAGTAGGATCAGCCACTTGGCGACATGTAGCCAGTGCTGATAATCCTGCTGACCTAGGTACAAGAGGGTGCAAATCCCTGCATCTTGCCACCACCTCCCTCTGGTGGAATGGCCCCTGCTGGTTAACAGAATCTCCCGATTTTTGACCACAAGCGCCCATGCGCAATATAAGAGCCTCAGAAAGTCGAAAAATCGTCAATTTTTATGCAACATCGGATGATACTGACATCCTTGAGCGATTCTCATAGTTTCCCCGAGCCCTCAGAGTAGTTGCCTACATGACCAAATTTATGGAGCAGCTTAAAACTAAAGTTAACGGAACACCTCCAATATACCCCCAATACTATACATTAACGCACCTACACTTACAAAAGGCAAAAGGCGCTCTTATCGTATCTACTCAAGCGCGCTTCTTCAGCCGAGAAATATCATTGCTAAAAAAATTCGAAGCCGATGGATAAAAAGAGCTCACTTTTAGTACTAAATCCATTTCTGGACACAAAGGGGCTGCTTCGTGCGAATGGTCGGCTTGTCAACTCCAGCCTGACATACAACGAACGACATCCTATAATCATAATATTAGGTCAAGTAAAAAGTTCGTTCGGTTTTTATCTAAGAGATGGCGTTATTGTCCATAGTACTAGTGTTACGTATATATATATACGGCGCTGAAAACGTGTTTATTCGCGCTAAAAGTTTGTCTTTGACAGTTTTTCGATTGATTGATTCAGTACGTTGTGAGCGCTCGTCAAAGAGGGACACCAACAAAGAAAAAATTTGCTATATTTTAAAAATTTTCTTCAATCAGGGCGAAAAAGCAGCCAAAGCGGCTGAAAACATTAATTTAGTTTATGGGCCCGATACTGTAAACGAACGTGTAGCACAAAAGTGATTTGCTAGATTCCGTTCCGGTAATTTCGATGTCAAAGATGCACCACGCGTCGGGAGGCCTGTCTTCGAAAATTGCGATAAAATCATGGAAATAGTGGAAACAGACCGTCACGTGAGCACTTATTTAATTGCTGAGGAACTAAAGATAAGCCAGAAAACCGTTTGGAACCATTTGCATAACCTTGGATTCAAAAAGGAGCTCGATGTTTGGGTGTCACACGAACTAACGCAAAAAACATGATGGACCGAATTCCCATCTGCAAATCGCTGGTGAATCGCAACAAAGTCGACCCGTTTCTGAAGCGGATTGTGACTGGCGATGAAAAATGGGTCACTTATGACAACATCGAGTGCAAACGGTCGTGGTCAAAGCTCGGGGAAGCGGCCCAGATGGTGGCCAAGACCTGATTGACGGCCAGGAAGGTTTTGCTGTGTGTTTGGTGGGATGGGCAAGGAATCATCTACTGCGAGCTGCTCCCCTATGACCAAACGCTCAATTCGGCCCTCTACTGCCAACAACTGGACCGCTTGAAGGCAGCACTCACCCGAAATAATTTTGTAAAAACAAAACGACTTTGTACAAACTGCTTGTCACATGCGCATACACTTAAAAGTGCGAAAGCAAATTTAATTGCGTTTATTGTCATAAACGACATCATTCTATGCTTCATTATAACAATTTTTCCAGATCACCCCCAAACAGCCAAACTATGAAAAGAGCCACGGGTTTAGTTGCAACAGCAAATCCCGAAGTGCGAAAACCCGAAAATTGCCAAGAAGCACCAAGCTACACAGCGAAAACCAAAGTACAATACTACTACCCACAGCAGTCGTCTCCATCGAACACCGAGGAGCACTGTTTAAACTTAGGGCCTTAATAGATCAAGGATCACAACGATCTTTCATAGCATCTAGGGCTCAAAATAGGCTACAAATGCCAACAAAACTAGCCAATTTTGAAATCACGGGAATGGGTGGAAGAGTAATCCAAAACTCAAATAAAATCTGCCCCATTACCTTAATTTCCCCCCCAAGCGGATAAGCACATACAAGCAGAAGCTATAGTCTTACCGCAACTTACAAATATGCTTCCAAGCTATCACATAAATAGCAAGCATTGGCAAAAGGTTTCACACCTAAAGCTAGCAGATCCCAACTGCAACACTCCTGCTCAAATAGATCTTCTATTAGGCAGCGATCTCATACCACAGATAATACTCGAGGGTATTGAGAAAATTTTAAATACACTATTGGCACAAAATACAATTTTTGGTTGGATCCTAAGTGGACTAGTTATGGAAGCAGTTACCACCATGACCACTCAAGTTGAGGAAATCTCAAACGAATGCCTCAATTCACAATTAAAGAAATTTTGGGAGTTAGAAGAACTTCCCCCATTTCAATTACAACCCCAGAAGATCAGTATTGTGAAGACTTTTACAAAGCCACAACTACTAGATCAGATAATGTTCGGTACGTCGTACGACTACCACTAAAACAACAATTTCCTAACACACTCGCCTTAGATCACTCTCGCACCTCTGCAATACAGCAGTTTCAAAGTATGGAGAAAAACCTACTTAAAAAAGGCGAGCTCAAACCAGAATATAATGGTGTGTTGGTAGAATACCTCCATTTAGACCACATGGAGGAAGAAAGTCCATGCGAAAAAATCATCAACGTCAAATACCACTCATTTTACTTGCCGCATCATGCAGTGGTAAAGCCAGACAAAAAAACAACTAAAGTAAGAGTTGTCTTTAATGCATCAAGATTCACCAGCTCGGGGAATTCCCTAAATGATATCCTATTTACGGGACCCACGCTCCAATCAGATTTAATGCTACGCATTTTAAATTGGCGTATATTTAAATACGTATTTAACGGAGACGTCGAAAAAATCGTCGTACCTAAAGACGATCAAGATTTTCAGCGAATTATTTTCCGAAAATCTCCCAATAGTCCACTACTCGACTATAAATTGAAAACAGTTACCTTTGGCGTCAACTGTGCTCCCTATTTAACCATTCGAACACTGCACGAATTGGCAGAAAACACCAAGTCAGAATTTCCTCTGGCAACCCAGGTGTTGAAAACACAAGTCTGGAAGTCACAGTCTTCCACAAGCATACGAATCACTATCACAAGTGGTAAAAGCCTTCAAGACCGCAGGGTTTCCGTTGAAAAAGATAACGGCGAACCACCCTAATATTTAAAAAAATATACCACATGAACATTTGTTAGATACTAATTTCCTTAAATTCGAAAAGGAAAGTACAACAAAAACTCTGGGGATCCAATGGAATGCGATATCTGCCCAGTTTTCATACACTACAGAGTCAATATCGGCATTATCCGCCATAACAAAACGCCAAATTTTATCCTCTGTGGCAAAACTTTTCGACCCCGCAGGATGGCTTTCGCCAATTATGATACAAGCCAAAATCCTAATACAAGAATTATGGCTAGATGAAACCGACTGGGACGAACAAGTAAAACCACTTCGTTTAGAAAAGTGGTCCCAGTTTGCGAGCAATCTAAACGATATCTCACAGATACAAATCCCACGATGGGTATATTATGCCCCAGATCACAAAGTCGAAATACACGGCTTCTGTGACGCTTCTGAAAAGGCATATTGCGCAACTATATATGTTCGCACACAAAATGACACTGCGGCCACATGCCACTTACTAGTAGCAGAAGCAAAAGTGGCTCCTTTAAACACAATAAGTCTGCCACGACTTGAATTATGTGGAGCGCTACTACTAGCCAAACTCGTGTCCATCGTACAAACGCATTTAAACATGGTACAATATAAATTATATCTATGGTCCGATTCCAAAATTGTACTAGCCTGGTTAGAAAAACCACCAAATGCATGGAAGACGTATATTTCCAATCGAACGTTTTAAATACTTGACCTAGTAGGATCAGCCACTTGGCGACACGTAGCCAGTGCTGACAATCCTGCCGATCTAGGTACGAGAGGATGCAAACCCCTGCATCTTGCCACCACCACGCTCTGGTGGAATGGCCCCCGATGGTTAACAGAATCTCCCGATTCTTGGCCACAATCGCCCATGCGCAATATAATTGCCCCAGAAAGTCGAAAAATCGACTCTTTTCACACAACAGTGGATGATACTGACATCCTCGAACGATTTTCATCGTATCCCCGAGCACTCAGGGTAATCGCTTACATGCTCAAGTTCATAGAGCAACTCAAAATTAAACTTAAGGGAGTAACTTTATTACACTCCCAATGCGATACAGTGACGCACCTAGACTTACAAAAAGCAAAGGTCCCTCTTATCGCATCTACGCAAGCGCGCTACTTCAGCCGCGATATATCACTTTTGAGAGAATCAAAACCTATTGACAAGAGAAGTCCCCTCTTAGTTCTAAACCCATTCCTCGACACGAAAGGTCTTCTTCGTGTGAATGGTCGGCTTGCCAATTCAAGCCTGGCGTATAGCGAACGTCATCCCATAGTTATCCCAGAGAAATCGCAACTTGCCACCTTATACCTTACCTATGTCCATGTGCTATTGCTACACGCGGAACATCGCCTCATGCAACAAATCGTCCGTCAAGAGTTTTATATTCCAAGACTCAAGCCCAAAATAAAGAAATGCATTTTCATGTGCAAGATCTGCACTATGCACAAGCAAAAGATGAGAACACAGATTATGGCAGCACTACCCCCGGAACGCTGTAACTTCGCTCTGCCTTTCTCCATCGCAGGTGTCGACTTTGCTGGGCCTTTTCAAATAAAGGCGTCCATGTTAAGGTCTCCCACTCTGATGAAAGGCTATGTGGCTGTTTTTGTCTGTTTTACGACAAAAACAGTGCACCTTGAGCTTTGTACTAATCTGACGAAGGAGGCTTTTCTTGCGGCATTTGCTCGCTTCGTCGGTCGATGCGGCTTTCCATCGAAGATCATGAGCGATAATGGTAAAACATTTATCGGCGCTCAAAGAGCCACCGAAAAACAATTTGTGGACTTTATCAAACAAGTCTCACCTGAGATTGTACAAAAGTACGCGCCCCAAGGCATTAATTGGCAATTCATCCCCGCAAGCGCTCCTCATATGGGTAGTTTATGGGAATCAGCTGTAAAAAGCTTCAAATCCCACTTCAAAAAAGTAGCTGGAAATTACAAATTCAATTACGAAGAATTCACGATATCATTAATTCAAATTGAAGCCGTTCTCAATTTACGGCCTCTTACAATCCTCTCGCAAGATCCCTCCGATTTCACAGCCTAAACTCTAGGGCACTTTCTCAAAGGAACACCCATTCTGGCCATACCTGAGCCGGGCGTGGAGTCGCTATCCTTATTAAATCGCTGGGAAAGAATTAAAATTCTCCATCACGATTTCAGCCGTCGATGGAAAGAAGAATACATAAAGGATCTCCATAAACGATACCGTTGGAAGACTTCTGAACAAGCACCAAAACTTGGAGATTGTGTCATCATTCATGATGATTGTCTACCCCCTACCGAATGGCGGCTTGGGCGCATAGAAAAGCTACATTACGGCTTCGACGGTCACATACGAGTGGTTGATCTTCGTACACAAGGCGGAATGCTAACCAGACCGCTCCTGAAGCTATGCTTTCTCCCAACCGCCGATAAATGCGACACATCAAATCGCAAACAATCAACCGCAATACAATAAAATAATCAAATCAAGAAGCAAAAACTCGAAAAACTCGTTAATAACCGTTAAAAATAACAACTAACTAATAAAAAAAATGGTCGATCAATACGATGACCCATTCATGCCACATAACGTGGCACGATCATCCATATCCTTTATATGACAAATCTTCATAATTAAACAACTCTTTCATACAGATTAACATGGATGTGGATACGCCAACTACTCCCACGCCAACTGTGCGGTCGGCTACCAACGTGCCACGCACGGGGCCTACCCCAACGCCCCGATCTGCAGCTGCAACTGCCCCAGCAAGCGCACCTGCAACGACACCGATGTCAACACCAGTTCCGCGCAACAGGACCTCGACCCTCAACTCGTGCGGTACACCCGCGGAATGTAACACCACGGCGTCGACAGCCTAGACCGCAACCACGTCGTACCAATGGTCTGAGCAGCGTTGTGGAAACGTTCCAACAGCTGCAGCGACTACTAGGCTAATAATTTGCCTAGGGGGGCCGGGATGGCTAAATGACCACTCAATCCCACCGCACCGTAAGACACTGTCACACTACACCAATTCACATCCACATCACCACACCTACTTACCATACATTCCACACCTGCATACCATACATTCCACATCACTACACCATGCACCAACACGCACACAAATACAACTTAACACCGATCACACCACCATGAAGACATCAACAGATATATAAGGGACTAAAAGAAGGATCCCGCTTCCCTTTTTTCATCGACTCGCTAGCGATCAGTTCTTTGAGCACCCGCCAAAATCGACTCTCTTTCCTTTTTAATTTTTATTTGCTAACGGTGAGTGAAGTTAAAATTAACTTATTAGTTATTGAAACAGTTCCTGTTATTATAACATCAAAAATTTTGTTGCAAGAAATATGGCTACTAAAGTTGGATTGGGATGAATCTGTGCCACAGAACATCGAATTTGCTTGGAAAAAATTTCTTAACTGCTTATCGGATATTTCACAAATTAAAGTGCCGAGGCACTGTTTTTCGACAGATGTGGAATCTCTTCAGATACATGGATTTTGTGACGCATCGATTCGTGCATATGGCTGCGCAATATATACTCGCGTTCTCAACAAATGTGGCACTACTACTACCATTCGCCTACTCACTGCAAAGTCCAGAGTGGCACCCACCAAAAAACAATCGTTACCCAAATTAGAACTTTGCGGCGCTCTTCTTCTTGCTCGTCTTTTAGCAAAAGTTAAACCAACAATTTCTAACAAATCTTTTAAGATTTTTCTTTGGACAGACTCACAAATAGTATTACATTGGCTTAAGATGCATTCTGCAACACTTTCGACTTTTGTGGGTAATCGAATTTCGGAAATTCAAGATTTAACCAAAGGCGCCCATTGGAGACATGTACCAACGCATTGTAACCCGGCGGATGTTGCCTCTAGAGGATGTACTGTAAAAGAACTTGTTAATTCAATATGGTACACCGGACCAAAGTTTCTATACGAAAACTCAGATAAATGGCAAGAACAGCTGCGATGATATCGACATGGAAGTTGTCGATAGGGAGAAACGAAAATCAGCATTCAAAACAATTGTTAGCACCAATTACATTTTGGAAATTGTGAATCAGCGGAGTAACTACACTAGCAGCCTTCGATTAATAGCTTGGACGTTTCGCTTCATCAATAAATTTCGACATGGAGCTAATCTTAATAACTCATTAACACTTTCACCACAAGAGTTACATCACGCCTTTCTTTGCATAATTTGGAATATTCAACACAAACATTTTGCTAATGAAATTCATCTTTTACAGAAAGAGTTTACGATAAATGGCCCATTACGTTATTTAAATAAATCCTTATCTCGAGTATATCGAAGGATTTTAAATACTCAAAGTTGGAGGTCGATTGGAATCAGCAGATATTCCAAAAGAAAGGAAACACCCAATGCTGTTGCCAAACAAATGCGAATTTGTTGTGCATTACGTTCGTCATCTACATCGGAAACACTACCATGCAGGACCAAAGGCACTCGTAGCACTGATAAGACTTCAGATTTGGATAGTCAATGCGCGCGATTTAGCAAGACGTATCGTCAGATCAAGCACACATTGTATACAAGCCAAAGCTGATAAACCAAGTAATGGGACAGTTACCTGTCGAGTGTTTAACTCCATCTCGTCCTTTTGCGCGGTGCGGTATTGATTTCTGCGGACCAGTCAACGTATATTTGCGTATTCGAGGCAAAACACCTTTTAAAGCGTACATTGTAATCTTCGTTTGTCTAGCGACAAAGGCGGTTCACATCGAACTAGTATCGGATCTATCCACGGACGCATTCTTAGCGTCATTGAAGCGCATGATTGGAAGAAGAGGTCTACCCTCTGACATCTTTTGCGATAACGCAACAAATTTTGTGGGTGCTTGCAACAAACTATCTGAATTAAAGTCATTTTTATATAAAGCCGAAAACAAAGATGCAATTGTAAAATATTGTGCTAATGAACTTATAAATTTCAATTTTATTCCTCCAAGAGCACCTCATTTCGGCGGTATTTGGGAGGCAGCAGTCAAATCGGCTAAGGGTCACCTCAACCGCACCATCAAAAATGCAAGACTCACAGCTGAGGAACTAACAACAGTCCCGGTTGAAATAGAAGCTGTATTAAATTCTCGTCCAATAACACCAATGTCATCGGATCCAAATGATTATGAAGTATTAACTCCGGGGCATTTTTATATTGGTAGTTCACTTAGGGCACTCCCAGAGCGCAGATTGTCAGCTAACATCAGCAACGTTCAACGATGGAATCAGGTCACAAGCATTAAACAGATGTTTTGGAACAGGTGGTCAAATGAATACATAAACGAACTTCAAGTACGATCAAAGTGGTTTACGGAGCGACCAAACATCAACAACAACTCAATAGTTATCATCCATGAAGACAACTTACCACCACAAAAATGGCATATTGGAAGAGTTATAAAATGTATTCCAGGAAAGGACTCTAAAGTGCGTGTGGTGGACATTCGAACAACGAAGGGAATCATTTGGCGACCAATTCACAAGCTAGCCCTTCTACCTGTTTGAAATGCCTTTCTACGGGGCCGGGATGTTGGGTCACCGATTAAGAACCAATGCATTATACGGTCATATGTTCTATATATTTTTGCTATTTCTTGCTCTCTACTTATTTGCCTAATATTCAAGGGCAAGCATTCGAAGTCAGTCACCTCAATGCAGTTAATAATTGTATTTGCATTGTGTACATACTTACATATTTATTGCTTGCTTGCGCTTGCTTTGTACACTTATGCTACCGCTATGTTTTCGTCCACGCAATTATATGAATATTTGTTTGTGCACATAATAGTTTTGTTCACCTAACGGTTGTTTGTATCACCTAAAACTAATCGAGTTAGATATAGGGTTATATATATATAAATGATCAGGATGAAGAGACGAGTTGAAATCCGGGTGACTGTCTGTCCGTCCGTCCGTCCGTCCGTCCGTCCGTGCAAGCTCTAACTTGAGTAAAAATTTAGATATCTTTATGAAACTTGGTAGACATGTTTCTTGGTACCGTGAGACGGTTGGTATTGCAGATGGGCGTAATCGGACCACTGCCACGCCCACAAAACGCCATTAATCAAAAACAAATAACTTGCCATAACTAAGCTCCGCAATAAGATACAAGACTGTTATTTGGCACACAGGATCACATTAGGGAGGGGCATCTGCAGTTAAAACTTTTTTTTTTTAAAGTGGGCGTGGTCCCGCCTCTAATAGGTTTAATGTGCATATCTCCTAAACCGCTAATGCTATAATAACAAAATTCACTAGAAGCAAATGTTTTTAGCACTTCTATTGACGGTGTGAAAATAGTTGAAATCGGGTGGCAACTCCGTCCACTCCCCATATAACGGTACTGTTAAAAACTACTAAAAGCGCGATAAATCAAGCACTAAACATGCCAGAGACATTAAATTTTATCTCTGAGATGGTATAAATTCGCTTTATAGAAACCGCGTTCAAAATTAGTCAGTGGGCGTGGCACAGCCCACTTTTAGGTGAAAACCCATATCTTGAGATCTGCTTAACCGATTTCAACCAAATTCGGTGCATAACGTTCTTTTCATGTTTCTATGTCATAGTGCGAAAATGGGTGAAATCGGACTACAACCACGCTTACTTCCCATGTAACACCATTTTCAATCAAAATCAGGTAACAATGATTATATCGGGGTAAAACTTTGCGTGAATAATGCAATTAAAGTATGTCACCTTGCGGCCAAAAATTGTCTAAATCGAACCAAAACTGTTCAAACCCCTAAGTACTAACTATGTGGACCCCAGTGCCTATAGTTAACCTTCTACCGAAAATATCAGTCAATCCATAAAGAAATCTCAAACGAGTATACCATTTGACTTTGCGAGAGTATAAAATGTTCGGTTACATCCGAACTTAGGCCTTCCTTACTTGTTTATATTTCTCTTTTGTTATTAACTACATTATATACGAAGGAGCAATAGAGTAAAGTATGTACTTGGATTATTCTCTATTTATGAACTGTTTTTATATAACTTACATATTTATGTATATATGCACTAATAGAAAACGAAACTATGTACTTAGCGGAAATTATGTATTGAACGGTATTGCAATATTGCTTAGAATATTATTTAAAGAGAAGAATTTTGTAAATAAAGTTAGCCTAATAACTGGCCACACATAGCATCATTACTCGGCCCTTTGTATTTTATCGCTGTTACAACTTCGCTTAAATATTTCGATATTTTCGCGGCTACAAAAAAAGCTTTGTAGTCCTACAAACAGTTTTCCTCGGTCTTCGATGGAGACAATTGCTGTGGCTATTAGTACCCTATTTTGAATTTCACTGTGTAGCACTTGAGATTTTAGTGCGTTTGAGCAACATGATGTCTTTTGGCAATTTAAGTTTATACGCTCTTGTGCATAAGTTCGCATGTTTATACTGTTCGGATGTGAACGATTGTGTTTTGAAAAAGATTATGTTTAAATTGTTGTCCAACTAGCTTTAGGTCGGGTTGAATGTTTTCCGTTATGACAATTTTGTCTACGATTTTTGCGATTTCATATTGGGTAGTTGGAGAATCTTTAATTTTTTTCCATGTGGGGATTTTTTTCTTGATAAGAGCGATTGCTCCCACAACATAACGATTTCTGGTAATGCTGCGGTACAGAATAGGACTCCAATTGGCCGTGGAAATTGTTTGAGTCGATAGAAGAGACAAACAACTGGAAGAAGTCGATTGAAATTTGATAAATTCTTCAAAATTTTTTTGTGATTGTTGTTATAATGTGATACGTTTTTAGATAAGGGCTTTCGGATCGCCTACGCTCGTTACATTACATGAAAATTACTTTGTTGTTTAGTTGGTGGACTTGTAAGGTTGAATTTTTTCTGTCATTTCCGTGCATATTGAAAATTCGGCCTTTTCGCGTAGTTTACTGTATTCGTCCTTATGCTAGGATCGATATCCATTGCCTCCGGTTTTGGTTGTGATTTCGGTGGTGTTAGTCGAGGGGGTTGGTTATAATACGGGCTCTGTTGCCGTGTTTGCTGAGGAGGGTTATAAAATGTTGGGTTATGTGTTTGTGGGTATTACTGTGGTCTCATAAAAGGTTTGGTCTTTGTAGGTATTGTTGTGGTATTGAGAACGATTGATTGGGTCTATATAATTAATATGCCAACTAAGGGTGAAATTGATGCGGTTTTGTATAATTCTTTGGTGGTAGTGCTAGTTTATAGTTACAGTCGTTAAATCCAATTTGATGGTTGCTTCTGAATATTTGATTCTCTAATTTCAGACATAAATGATGTGCTTCTGGAAGGTCTCTTTATTTTTTCATATCCAACAGCTGTGGAAGATTACCATTGAGTCCTCCCACGTTCCTTTAGTGTGCTCGTAGATTTGTAGTATGCTTTCGACACTCTTTTTCCACAAACTAGACTCAGATGGTTTGCCTGAGAGTTCTCTTAGTTATCTTACTACGTTCGGGATTTTGTATATTCCTGATAAATTATTTCTGTGTCTTTCGTCAATAGTTTGGTATACTACCGGTATTTGTTTTACGTCAGTCATAATAATATTCTGTATTATGTCGCGTCCTTCTGAATTTAGCATTTGAGTGACCATATTTCATATTATATTTGTTTGTAAAGTAGGTGCGGAATATGTTTTTATTAATCTATGGAAGGTCCCTTTCACTGCAAAGTCGCAAAGGTTTTTTATTTTTATAAGAGCCGAAGGGTCCCCCGTTAGGTGGTGAATCTCAACCCTCGTTATTATTTTAAGTTTTTGGCTATACAAGCCCTTTTTTATTTTGCTTTGTGGTTTATATTTTTCTGGAGGGTCCCTTTGTTGTTGAATCGCAGAGAATTTTGAAAGATAAAGCTCATTTCAATACAATATATTAAATATAACTTACACTAGTCGAGTATCCATTCCGCGGCGTGATATTCTTAGTAGAGTTATCCTTTTGCAGGCGTACTCAGGCTCGTCCTTGAGAAATTGGCACGCTGTCTGTCCAGTGTGGAGCACCAGAGGTGTGGAAATCGATTTCACTTTATGATCGCACACTATTATTTCATGTTTTCCATATTTTTTTTTTTTTTTTGTTTTTTTACCAGCGCGTGGGAATCAGTTTCGTTTTACGATCGTTCAGTATTAGTGATCACACAGTTATTTAATTTTTTACGAATCAGTTTCGCTTTAAGATCGCATACTGTTATTCAGTATTAGTGATGATTAGAAAAATTGAAAACGCGCAGCCAATTTCACACGTGTGCTTTTAAGACTAGTTAAAAAATAATTTTTCATCAAGACAATGCACCTGTTCACAAAGGTGTTTTAACAATGACAAAATTACACAAATTAAAGTACGTATTGCCTGGCATCCATCGTATTTACCAGATTTGGCTCAAAGCGACTACTACTACTCTTCAGAATCCTAAAACAATTCCTTCGTGGAAAGCGTTTTTCGTCGAATGAAGAAGCTATCACAGCCGTAGACGGGTATTTTGCAGAGCTCCCGGAAGTCATTACAGGGATGAATTATTGGTATAAGTGTATTAAAGTTAGGGGAGATTATATTGGATATAAAAATATATTTCGTGCCAAAAACAAAATTTTTTTAATTCGAGCTCAGAAACTTTTCAGCCAACCTGTATGTTCTTTTTTATAATGACTAACGTTAGAATTATTTTCACTTAATGTTAATTTAAGAAGAGTAATCACTACTGCAATCACGCACTGAAAATACATTTTTGTTTACTTTATTTTTTTGTTGTTATTAAAATAAAATTTTTATAATTATTCAATAATTTAAATTTACAAAATTTTATTGTAATTTACTTGAATTTTGTGTATAATTTAATTCGAAAAAATTGATTTTTATATAAATATTAAATAGAATTAATATTTCGCTCGGGCGCCAATTGAATAAACCTCAAGGGATATAAGCACATATTTCGCATTAAAAATTGCCATCGTTATAATTTAGTAAGTTTTGTTGCAGTTGCAATAGTATGAGCCTGTTCCAGACGGTTTCATAATTTCAACATGCTTTCCATCGATCGTTCCAATGCAATTGGGGAAGTTCCACAGGGTATAGAAATTGTTAGCGATGAATTGTCACTCATTTTCAGTTTTTGGAATCTGAAATAAGAATAAAAGTAATTTTAGTTTTCCCCCTATTTTCAGACTCATTTGCAAAGCAGTAAAAACCGAAAGTTTGGCAACAATGCAAGGTTTCTTGAAAAAGCCATACAACACCTTGAACAAGCAAAATAATCAAAAACTATGCGTGATGAAGCTGACGTATTTGGTGAATCATAGACAATTTTATTAAGGAAATTACAGTGAAGCAAAAAAAAAACTTGTACAGAGAGATATTTTGACTTTGAAGGGACTTTTCTCTTAAACTATTTCGGCTTATATATGATAATATTATGTATTTTTATAAAAATTTTAACAATAAATCAGTTTTGATGTTCACGATTGCAAAAACTTAAAATATCTCATTTTTGAGCTGCCAAAAAAAATAAAAACTTGTACGTTGACAGCACTTAAAAGGCAGTTATCAAGAAGGTACCGTTATTTTAAGTGGTATTAATTGCGTATGGTCAAAATATATTATTTGGTAAGCGAACTTCTTTTTTGTGCGGTTGTAGTTAAAAAAAAAAAGGTGAATAAACAAACATCTCAAGACTTACAGGTTCTGGTAGACAAATATTGATAAGACAACAAAAGTACTCGCGGAATGAGCAATATTTTCGAAAAGATTGGTGGAGTTGGAAGACTTGATGGTGGTGGAACGCCGAAAAGAATTTGTACCAAGTACAGTTGCTTGAAGCATTAAGCAACAACCTAAAATATCCGATGTCGCTAACGCTAAGGTGTTGGAGAAAGTTGGCATTGCAAAAAAATACTTCATGATTTCACCCGATTTTACCCGAGCATATATACCCCGAAAAACCACAATTATCGCAGAGAAACTGCGAAACGTTTGCTATATTTCAAAGAGTATAACATGTGCACCGTGATAAAGAATTTTGTGATTCTATAATTTTTAACGATGACTCCAAATTTAATTTATGGGGTTTCATAGTCGTCGATGTTTATGGCGTGAGGAACTAAAAGATATAAAATTAAATAATACTCAGCATGGAGAAGTCTGCATTGTATGGTGTGTGGTGCAATGGAAGCAAAAGGGATGCAGTGGAAGCAAATGGCATCGGTAACCATGTTTTCATCGAGAGAAATATGTGAAGAAAGGACTGCTAGGCAATATTTAAAAATAATTTGGCTCCATCAGCAGCGTTACTCATTTTAAACAGTGGCTAGTGCTTTATTCAGGCTAACGATCCAAAGCACTCTGCTTGAGTGGTTAAGGAATGGTTCTTGTACATCGTGAAAAAAGTGCTGTCTCATCCTCCACAGAATTGGAGATCCTGAAGACTTTAAATCTTCAAAACTTTCGCCTGATGATAAAAATCTCATTGCAGCCGAAAGGCGTTAATGTGGCGTAATCGCGTTTCTCATGCAGGTGTTTTTTTTGTTTTATTAAAGGCTCCACCATCAACAGGAGTTCTTTATAATTTTCGTTACTCATGCGTACAAAATTTTTAAATTTTTGCCTTGAGCTTGCTTGCAAATGCTAGCTATTTAGATGATAGCTTGGTTGCGGTAGGACTATAACTTCTGCTTTTATTCGCCTATTCGTTTGCATTTTGACTACTCTTCTGCCTATTCCCGTTGGCTAAATGACCACTCAATCCCCCCTCACCGTAAGATACTGTCACACTACACCAATTCACATCCACATCACCACACCTACTTACCATACATTCCACACCTACATACCATACATTCCACATCACTACACCATGCACCATAAGTCGCACACAAATACAACTTAACACCGATCACACCACCATGAAGACATCAGCAGATATATTATATAAGGGACTAAAATAAGGATCCCGCCCGCTTTTTAACATTTCGACTCGTTAGCGATTAGATCTTCGAGCATCCGCCTAAATCGACTCCTTTTTTTCAATAATTTTGTCAACGGGGTTAGTGGAGTTAGAATTAACTTATTAATTAATTAACAAGAAAGGAAGGGCTTAGTTCGGATGTAACCGAACATTTTATACTCTCGCAAAGTTAAATTATATTCGTTTGAGACTTCTTTATATATTTTAATAATTAGAAGTTGGAACTGTTGCCTTAGTTATTTACTTTTCACTCACAGTGAAAATAATTAGAGCAATTTGTAAACTAAATTTACTCAAATTATGAGAAATCGTTATTGTGCTTTTTGTATACGCTTATAATTGATTTTATATAGAATGCATTACAACTGTATTGAGAAATATGAAAAGAAATCGTTTTTGAACAATGAATAACATTTTTTATTTATTATATCGATATTATTATACATGTTTAGCTTAAAAATAATAAACATTAACAACTTTAAAAATGATATAATATTATTATATTAATTTGTATATAATATTTACAATATTAAACATAAATTTTTGTAGAGATTCTTATACATATATCCAAATTATATTTCTTTTTTCCTTATGCTATTAAATTCCTATCATATATTTATACAATAATGTCATATATAATAACAAATTATATATATAATTTAAATTTTCTTAATTAGATTATTTACATATTTTTCTTTAAATTGTCTTAAAAACTACTGTCAAAATTCCTATACCGTTCCAATTCGATTATATTTAGAAAAAAAAAATGAAGAACTATTGCACTAAGTCTGAAAACTTTAGTTCGAAATAGAGACAAAAATACTGTCATGATAGCTGTGTACTGTCTCAAAAGCAATTGCATTTACACGGGAAGGATCCATGTTTGAAAATGCCCAATCAATTTGTGTACCGGCAGGTGTAGTTGAATATTCTGCACCAAGCAGGGAACTAAAGTTTTTTTCTTGGAGCAGATTTCTTATTGCAGTCTCTGTAGACATTAAACAAATGTTAAAATCTCCAACAATTAGCAAATTTTGATTGCCTAACTCAGAAGTAAGGACTTCCTGAAGTTCTACAATTAATTGTCTGACAGAGAGAGCTGAATTACTATATAGAACCAGAATATTAATATTGAAACATTTAAACAAAACCGCTTCTAAAACTTTGCGGCCTGAATAAATTTTTTTTACAGCCTTTGATTCTATAGAGCAAGCAATACTATGCTTTGCATATATTATAATGCCCCGTTTATTTCTGTTGGTTGTTTCCGTGCTATCTATTCTCAGCTCGTTAATTGGAGTAAATAAAATATCTGAAGCATCAAACAGTCGCTTTTTATATCACTAATGTGAGCGTGAAGACTCTGAACATTATGTAATAAAATTTGATGTCCTGATGTTCGGGAAATCATAAAATTGAAACTTGTTATCAAAGCTTTATTTGTGTTCAATTCCCTCAGTTCCCCTAAATACGGGATCCGATTCAGAAAATTTGTTAGGAGGAATAAAATTTCCTATGATGAATAGAGTTTCTGCAGAAGTAGCTCGACTACAAGCGACATATATTGAAGCTCTAGGCATTCTGGGTCGAGTATGAACTACAACTTTATTATATGTGGCACCCTGACTTTTATGAATAGTTATTCCCTCAGCCGGAACAACTGGAAACTGATTTCTTTCAATTGAAATTTGTTCATTTCTTTTATATTGAAAAGATTTTAGAACTTTTTCAATTGGTGTCCAAGAACTTTCTAGAGGATGAGGCTATCAAACCAACAGAAGGTTCCAAAAATTTAATCCACAGAATTGTTGGAAAAGTACAATGGAAATCAATTTGCATAAGTTGTCCAGCTGCCCCATTAACCAAGCCATCACACGTGTTTATGTTCACTGTAAACATATATTTGGCGGAGGTTTTTAGTGTCAATTCATAGTGCAGTCCCTGCATTTCAGAAGTTTTGAAAAGTTTAACTCTTTCCAAAATATTATCATTTTCATGTATACCAATTCCTTTAACTGAGTCTTTTGCAGTTGAAAGGAAAGCTTCTGTTGGGATTCGACTGAGCTTAAGGGCATTGAAATTATTTGTCTCTTCATTGGACCAAAATAAATGTATGGCATCATCGGGAACTTCTTCGAAATTAACTACTCGAGTTTCAATGAGTGATATGTCCTCATTTGTCATAGTACCAGATGCCATATGATTTAATGCAATTGCAAAGGCCTGATCCTCCCGTTTTCTCATTATCTCTGTTAATTCAAAGTATTTAAATAACTCCCACAAAGGGGAACCAACTTGGAAAAATGAGTTAAAATTCCCGCCCCGAAGAACTCAGACACACCACACACAAGACAACACTGGCACACACACCACACCTGGAAACAGCAAAACACCCGCACACCACACAAGACAACACTAGCACACACACCACACACAACTCATCATACAGCCGCACACACACACACCGACTAGGATCTCTACACAACACACCGAACAAAACATCTGTCCTCGAAGCGGACAGGTCTCTTCTCTCAGCGATTGTCGAACACCAAACTTGCCTTTGGCGCGTAACCGCATTTTCTTGGCTCATTTTTTTTATAAATAGTTTTTATATATTTTTCTTACCGCTTCACTGGTATGCGACCAGGGAGTGATTGCGTTAACATTATCCCTTTGTAATTACGCATCATAAATAAACGAATTTTGTGAACATTTTTAAACGGAAAACTATACAATTCGAATTTCATTTGCATACGCGGAAATAATAAAGTGGCAAGTAAGTGGTGGGCTTAACATTGGTCCTTCGAGCCATTCCGAATGGCACTATAGTGAAAAAAAAAAAAAATTTTTTAGTAAAAATAAGGGTGGAAAACCTTAAAAAATTGGAGGTGACAAACAACTAAAATAAAAAATAAAATATATATATGAAAAGTGCTTAAAAGTGATTTACATATTTATATATAAACGGAGAAGCCAACAACAAAGTGTATTGCAAAAAAAAAAACAAGGCAGAAGAAAAACAAAAGTGCAGTGACCACAAGCACAAAAAAAAAATTATATATATATACATATGCTTTGGTGCAAATACAAAAAAAAGTGCAGTGACAACAAGAACAAAAAAAATAAAATTTATATATATATACATATGCTTTTGGTGCATAATATAATATAACAGTGCAGTGACAAAAAAAAAAACAAAAAAAAAGGGCGCGGAAAAACAAAACACAAAATTAAACTGAAAACGGGCGCGAATTAAAACCCATATATATGTATATATATTTACATATTAACATATAAAACGGGCGCGAAATTAATACAACGAAAACCAATCAAAAACCTCAAGGAACATCCCAGGGAAGGATTGGATACATCAGCAGGCATCCACATACAAAATACAGGCTATAGTCCCCAAAATCCCTTGACAGATATTCAAGTGAGTTGTATCGATTCCATTTTGTACCTCATTACTGCAGGGTATATGTATATTTATTACGGTTGCCAAACTGTTGTATTTACGGTATTTCGGGTTTCACCGAAAAATTCAATACATATAATATACATATATATATATATATAATATTTATATATATATATATATATTTATATACATATTTTTATTCCCTAGGAAAGCTTACCTTCGTGTATTTAACACAAAGTATACCAAATCCCAAACACAATATATGATATATACATATATATGAAATTCAAGTACTCTACTTGCAAAAATATCCGGCAATACCCCTTATGCTTGATCAAGTAATAAGCAGGATTGCCTAAAACAAGTAAGCAAAGGCAAATAAAAAAATAAATAAAAATAAAAATAAAAAAAAACACATATACATATACCCACATAGCAACATATACAATATACGTGTCTATCTAACTCTCATACATACGTACATATTTACTTTATATACCGAGAGTGCACATTTACGAATCGTAGTGCACATACGATTACTTTGTTTCTAATTACGTTTATGCGCTCTTTCTTAACTCAGAAACAACGTCCGCTCGTTTACACACATACTTATACAAGTACGGGACATACTATTATACCCTACTAGGGTACCACTAAAAGTTAAAGAACTTAAAAAAGCGTATTCGAAAAAAAAAAAAAACATTTTAAACGGTTCGGTAAAGAAAACGAATTCTTAACAAAAAAAAAAAACCTTGGCAACCAAAAACAAGTAGGATTGCATACATATGTATAAAGTACATTGATCTCTTATACGAGCTCTCGTTGACACATACTAATTCGCTGATAGGTATACCCTATAACGCATACGAACACAAAAAAGATATAACAAACTAGATATTGCAATTTTTGAATAATTATTAAAATAAACAATACAATCGAGAAAATAAATAAAAACAAACCGATTTACTAATTCTCTTATTTATATTAAAAGAGTTTACGCGTTACAATTACGAATTTCGCTTAAATTTAATCAGTTTACACTGAGATAAATCATTTCATTAATTGGACTTTTTTAAATGAACGCAGATTCTAAAGATTCTAAATCTACACAACTACTAAAAGTACCAAAAATGATTTCGGATGAAACAAGTCCATGTACACCTGCAGAAGCTACACGCTCAAAGCAAGGTGCTACAAAACAAAAAAGGGGGAAAGACATTACATATAGTAAATTCATTGCTGAGAGTGACAGTTTAATAAGATACTGCACTCGATTTTCATCTTCTCCGATTCAAGATAATTTTGAACCGGCATTAGAAATCAAAAAGGAAAATCTCGACAATTTTTGGATACGTCTCCAAGCTTCATATGACGCCATAGTAGAATCTGATGACTCAGATTTACCCGAAAATTTTAAGTCCTCGGCTTACGCCAAATATGAAAACTGCTTAGACCAGTTCGAAGAAACTAAAGCAATGATTTCCGATCAGCTAAAGCTAATAAAAGCAATTGCACCTACTCCACATGAGCGAGTAGAGCTGCCACAAGTACAAAGTCAAGAGGCAAGTTCAGGCATCCATCTCAAGGTGCCCGCATGTGACACAGAAATATTTCATGGTGGTTATGAACAATGACCGTCCTTCCGAGACATGTTTACTGCCGTTTACATAAACCATCCAAAATTAACAAATGCACAAAAAGTGTATCACCTCCGATACAAAACAAAAGGTCAAGCAGGCGTAATAGTAAAACAGTTCGCACTAAATAACGATAATTTCAATTTGGCTTGGGAAGCTCTTAAATCTAGATATGAAAATGAGAGAATATTGGTCGATAAGCAAGTAACGATACTAATGAACCTGCCTAAGATTCAAAAGGGAACAAGTGAAGAGTTTATAAAACTGCAATCCACTGTTTCTAATTGCTTGTCGGTTCTATCGACACAAAATATTCCCACAGATAGCTGGGACCCAATACTGGTAAATATATGCACCGCCGCTTTACCAGAAAATCGTTACTTTTGTGGGAGCAATCGCTCTCATCACGAAGAAAATGCCCCACGTGGCAACAAATGAATGATTTCCTAACTACCCAATATGAAATCGCAGAAAGGGTAGATAAAAAATGGTCAGAACGAAACCCGTTCAACATGACCTAAATAGAAGCTTCCACAGACCCCAAGCCAGTAGCAACAACAATTTAAATAGAAGCTTCTTCAAAAATCAAACGATTACATCCGAACAGTACAAACAAACGTCATGCGAACTATGTGCAGGAGGGCATAAGCTCAAATCTTGCGAGAGATTCAAAAAATTTAATATTATCGACCGAAACAATTTTGTAAAAACAAAACGACTTTGTACAAACTTCTTGTCACATGCGCATACACTTAAAGAGTGCGAAAGCAAGTTCAATTGCGTTTATTGTCATAAACGACATCATTCTATGCTTCATTATCACAATTTTTCTAGATCACCCCCAAACAGCGCAACTATGAAAAAAACCACGGGTTTAGTTGCAAGAGCAAATCCCGAAGTGTGAAATCCCGAAAATTGCCAAGAAGCACCATGCTGCTCAAAGGCATTAAAAACTCAAACGCTACACAGCGAAATTCAAAGTAGAGTACTACTACCCACAGCAGTCGTCTCCATCGAACACCGAGGAGAGCTGTTTAAACTTAGAGCCTTAATAGACCAAGGATCACAACGATCATTCATAGCGTCTAGGGCTCAAAATAGGCTACAACTGCCAACAAAACAAGCCAATTTTGAAATCACGGGAATGGTCGGAAGAGTAGTCCAAAACTCAAACAAAATCTGCCCCATTACCCTAATTTCCCCCTAAGCGGATAAGCACATACAAGCAGAAGCTATAGTCTTACCGCAACTTACAAATATGCTTCCAAGCTATCACATAAATAACAAGCATTGGCAAAAGGTTTCACACCTAAAGCTAGCAGATCCCAACTGCAACACTCCTGCTCAAATAGATCTTCTATTAGGCAGCGATCTCATAACACAGATAATACTCGAGGGTATTGAGAAAATTTTAAATACACTATTGGCACAAAATACAATTTTTGGTTGGATTCTAAGTGGACTAGTTACGGAACGACCAATTTCCCAACACCATCGCCTTAGGTCACTCTCGCACCTCTGCAATACAGCAGTTTCAAAGTATGGAAAAAACCTACTTAAAAAAGGCGAACTCAAACCAGTATATGATGGTGTGTTGGAAGAATATCTCCATTTAGACCACATGGAGGAAGAAAGTCCATGCGAAAAAATCATCAACGGCAAATACCACTCATTTTACTTGCCGCATCATGCAGTGGTAAAGCCAGACAAAAAAACAACTAAAGTAAGAGTTGTCTTCAATGCATCAAAATCCACCAGCTCGGGGAATTCCCTAAATGATATTCTATTTACGGACCCACGCTCCAACCAGATTTAATGCTCCTCATATTAAATTGGCGTATATTCAAATACGTATTTAACGGTGTAAAAAGCACTATAACAAGTGGTAAAAGCCCTCAAAACCGCAGGGTTTCCGTTAAAAAAGATAACGGCGAACCACCCTAATATTTAAAAAAATATACCACATGAACATTTGTTAGATACTAATTTCCTTAAATTCGAAAAGGAAAGTACAACAAAAACTCTGGGGATCCAATGAAATGCGATATCTGACCAGTTTTCATACACTACAGAGTCAATATCGGCATTATCCGCCATAACAAAACGCCAAATTTTATCCTCTGTGGCAAAACTTTTCGACCCCGCAGGATGGCTTTCTATGATACAAGCCAAAATCCTAATACAAGAATTATGGCTAGATGAAACCGACTGGGACGAACAAGTAAAACCACTTCGTTTAGAAAAGTGGTCCCAGTTTGCGAGCAATCTAAACGATATCTCACAGATACAAATCCCACGATGGGTATATTATGCCCCAGATCACAAAGTCGAAATACACGGCTTCTGTGACGCTTCTGAAAAGGCATATTGCGCAACTATATATGTTCGCACACAAAATGACACTGCGGCCACATGCCACTTACTAGTAGCAAAAGCAAAAGTGGCTCCTTTAAAAACAATAAGTCTGCCACGACTTGAATTATGTGGAGCGCTACTACTAGCCAAACTCGTGTCCATCGTACAAACGCATTTAAACATGGTACAATATAAATTATATCTATGGTCCGATTCCGAAATTGTACTAGCCTGGTTAGAAAAACCACCACATGCATGGAAGACGTATATTTCCAATCGAACGTTTTAAATACTTGACCTAGTAGGATCAGCCACTTGGCGACCTGTAGCCAGTGCTGACAATCCTGCTGATCTAGGTACGAGAGGATGCAAACCCCTGCATCATGCCAAAATCGACTCTTTTCACACAACAGTGGATGATACTGACGTCCTCGAACGATTTTCATCGTATCCCCGAGCACTCAGGGTAATCGCTTACATGCTCAAGTTTATAGAGCAACTCAAAATTAAACTTAAGGGAGTAACTTTATTACACTCCCAATGCGATACACTGACGCACCTAGACTTACAAAAAGCAAAGGTCGCTCTTATCGCATCTACGCAAGCGCGCTACTTCAGCCGCGATATATCACTTTTGAGAGAATCAAAACCTATTGACAAGAGAAGTCCCCTCTTAGTTCTAAACCCATTCCTCGACACGAAAGGTCTTCTTCGTGTGAATGGTCGGCTTGCCAATTCAAGCCTGACGTATAACGAACGTCATCCCATAGTTATCCCAGAGAAATCGCAACTTGCCACCTTATACCTTAACTATGTCCATGTGCTATTGCTACACGCGGAACATCGCCTCATGCAACAAATCGTCTGTCAAGAGTTTTATATTCCAAGACTCAAGCCCAAAATAAAGAAATGCATTTTCATGTGCAAGATCTGCACTATGCATAAGCAGAAGATGCGAACGCAGATTATGGCAGCACTACCACCGGAACGCTGTAACTTCGCTGTGCCTTTCACCGTTACCGGTGTCGACTTTGCTGGGCCTTTTTAGATAAAGGCATCCATGTTAAGGTCTCCCACCCTCATGAAAGGCTATGTGGCTGTCTTTGTCTGTTTCACGGCAAAAGCAGTGCACCTCGAGCTATGTACGAATCTGACAAAGGAGGCGTTTCTCGCGGCATTTGCTCGCTTCGTCGGACGACGCGGTTTTCCGTCAAAACTCATGAGCGACAATGACAAGACATTTATAGGAGCTCAAAGAGCCACAGAAAAACAGTTCGTGAATTTTGTCAAACAAGTCTCACCTGAAATTGTACAAAAGTACGCTCCCCAAGGTATTAACTGGCAGTTTATCCCTCCAAGCGCTCCTCATATGGGTGGTTTATGGGAATCAGCTGTAAAAAGCTTCAAATCCCACTTTAAGAAAGTAGCTGGAAACTGCAAATTTAATTATGAAGAATTTACAACATTATTAATTCGCATTGAAGCCGTTCTCAATTCACGGCCACTAACGACACTCTCGCAAGATCCCTCAGATCTCACAGCCCTTACTCCAGGGCACTTTCTAAAAGGAGCACCCCTTCTGGCCGTACCTGAGCCAGGCGTGGAGTCGCTATCCTTACAAAATAGATGGGAAAGAATTAAAATTCTCCATCATGATTTTAGCCGCCGATGGAAGGAGGAGTATATAAAGGACTTTTATAAAAGGTACCGCTGGAAAACTCCCGAAAAGGCGCCAAAGCTTGGAGATTTTGTCTTAATTAATGACGATTGTCTTCCCCCTACAGAATGGCGACTTGGTTGCATAGAGAAGCTACATCATGGTTCCGACGGTCATATACGAGTAGTTGACCTACGTACTCGAAACGGAACGCTAACCAGACCGCTCGTTAAACTATGCTTCCTGCCAATCTCAAATAATAGCGAAAACGCATGTAGTAAACCATCCGTTCAATAATACCTACAAGAAAAAAATCGAAATATCCGTCTAAATAACCGAAAACAGAAATAAAAAACCGCAAATATAATATGAAAAATTATAATCATATATACTAATAAAATAATGGGTAGACTAATACGATCACCAAACCAAATAAAGTTGGTCATATATAGAAAGATATCCATACTCTATACCACTGAATCGGAACTAAACACGCCCTTTTCTCCATACAGGTAGATATGGATACAGAGATGCATTCCACCCCAACGCCAACAATGCGATCGGCCATCGCTGTGCCTCGCCTTGGGGTTGTTCCAACAGGGGCGCCACGTACATCAGCCGCAACCGCACCGTCAACCACCGCTTGTAGTGGTACACGAGCATCCGCTGCAGCACTGTGGGCTCTTCAAGGGCATGTCGCCGACACAACGCCAGCAGGTTGCCCAGGCGCATGGGCATTGCAACAATTGTCTGGCACATACACACACGACGCAGGAATGCGACTCCAGTGCTTTGTGCCAAATGTGTGGCAGGCAGCATCACACGTTGCTTCACCGTACTCCGAGGCGAGAGGTCAGTCGGCAGCCTGCCCCACGAATCCGCGGCGCAAACCGACCGCAGCAAACCAATCGTGTGGCACGTCGCCGAAGAACGGCACCCCGATCGGAGTCCCGTCCATGGCGTCAGCACAACGTAGTACTGACTAGGCGTAGGCCGAACTATCACCGCACGTCCGGACTCAGCAACGTTGTGGCAACGTTGCAACAGCTACAGCGACTGCTAGGCTGAACATTCGCCTAGGGGGGCCGGGATGGAAAAATGAGTTAAAATTCCCGCCCCGAAGAACTCAGACACACCACACACAAGACAACACTGGCACACACACCACACCTGGAAACAGCAAAACACCCGCACACAAGACAACACTAGCACACACACCACACACAACTCATCATACAACCGCACACACACACACCGACTAGGATCTCTACACAACACACCGAACAAAACATCTGTCCTCGAAGCGGACTGGTCTCTTCTCTCAGCGATTGTCGAACACCGAACTTGCCTTTGGCGCGTAACCGCATTTTCTTGGCTCATTTTTTTTATAAATAGTTTTTATATATTTTTCTTACCGCTTCACTGGTATGCGACCAGGGAGTGATTGCGTTAACATTATCCCTTTGTAATTACGCATCATAAATAAACGAATATTGTGAACATTTTTAAACGGAAAACTATACAATTCGAATTTCATTTGCATACGCGGAAATAATAAAGTGGCAAGTAAGTGGTGGGCTTAACACAACTAAAGTGCTGTATGCATCATTGGGATTAGGAGAGAATATCCACCTATCTCCAACAGGTGAGAGTTGCTTCAAATCACCAAACACTATGATCGGTATACCACCGAAGGGGCTGTCTCTTTTGAGAATTTGTTTTAATCTCGCATCAACAGAGCTTGACAGAGAACATACGAGCACCTACCATCGATATTTCATCAATTATGATTAATTTTAAATCGATAAGTCTGGAATACAATGAATTCACTGTGTAATTGCTAAGTGGCCTCAACTCTCTATTCAACTGATTAACAGGTAAAGAGAATATTACCCGTAGGTGCGCAAAGAAGAACTTTTAAGGAACTTGGATTGGATCCAGGTGTAGAATTGTAACGATGGTTAAGAGCTTGATATATTGCAGATATCAAACGACTCTTTCCTACACCTGCACCGCCGCCAATGAACTCATAAAATGGGAGATTTGTTTTTAGGTGGTGCATCAAATGTGTCAAATAGGTTCTTTGCTTAGTATTTAGACTTTGAACTAAAGAAAATTATTCCTCAACTGGAATTAAGGGGGCTAGTTTAATAAGTCTAATATTTCAATCAGATTCAGTGCCATTATCTGTTGAATCTTCGCCATGCAAGTCCAGCAAATTTATATTTGGGTTTATTTCTGGAAGTGCCAACACTCTGAACTCATTTTCCACGATAGGTAGTTCATTTTGAGCACCTTCGTCCAAGTCTATTTCATTATAAAGACTTTCTAGAACATTTTCAAGTTCTCTTTGCTCAAAAACATCATATTTTCTTTGATTTTCCTCAATTATAATACGATGTGTTATGCATGTCTGCTCATTATCGTTTTCAATGAGATCTTGCTGTTCATTCCGCCAAGGATAGTAAAGCATTAACATTTCGCGGAAATAATCAACTCTGGCCAAATCTGGGTTAAACCTTCTATACCGAATAATACAATTTTTGGTACGTTTTTTCACAAAACCGCTACCGTCTTTAAGAGGCATGACAACCCCGCTTTCTGGTAAATTATCGTCTTCCCTCTCTTATTCTTCATGATCACTATATTGTGCTATTCTACTAGATTTAAAATATTTATACCTAGATGCAAAATCAGCTAAACAAAGAGTTTCTAACTGATCGGATCTTTGAACATAACGGTCTAAAATACCGGCTACGAATATTTCAGTCGAACCTGAAGGAAGGTTCTGAAGTTCCGCTCTAGGTTTTACCATTCGAACTCATTATTACATTACCGTTCCTCAGGTCCAGAGGTATTTATAAATATTTCTGCATTACTTGCTTCCGAAAGATGGAGCCCAATGCAGCAATATACTGCTTCTTATGCAGATATTTCTGTGCCTGATATAAATTTGTGGCCTATATGTTTAAGTTTTTGCTTAATAGTATAATTTCCAGCATTTACCTCTGACATAGCTTCATTTAAGAGCCTAGAAATTCCCCTGTTAGACTTGTTAATATAATTAATTATATATGAACAGCAAGCATATGCATCCAGTATATATTGGATATCCATATTCGCTCTATGGAGTATAAGCGTTTATAAAACGATCCTGTAATTTTCTTTTTTAGAAATGTCTTCTGTAGTCATATTTGAATTTAAAACGTTTTGAATTTTGAAAAAGTTTTCCTTGTGTTTTTCTGAATTTTGACATTATTTTGAAGGTAACAGTATTTGCGATGAAGGCATTGGTGGATATGGTATACCAAAACGACAAAACTGTTGTCCTCTTATTTCCCTAGTACAATACCGACTGTGGTTATGCTTTTGATAACCCAAATAATTTTCTAAGTGGCTGATCGAACCATCGGTATAAATATAATTGTCAATAAAACTAATGACATCAGGGAGTGTCTGAGGATCTTGAAGGTTGATCCTGGGAGAATTATTAAGCCAATACATGCCATGTACATGCGGGGAACCTCTCTATTGAAACTCCACTCTCCAGTAGAAATTTGTAACAAAATGCTCTTCAAAAATGCCGGCGTTATCTTTAAAAAGCTTAAGAATTTGTCGATAGCGGTAGTCAAAATATCTAGCACAAGTAACCGCTGACGTCTGACCGAATAAAGCAATATCTATCTTGGGTTGTTAAACTGTTGGCTTCCTCTTCGAAATATCTTTAGAATCAACAGTTTTAGAGAGGATGTCCAAAAGCTCAACCCACTAAGATTCTGCAGCCGATAAAGTGATAAAGAAGGTTGGAAGCCCAAATTGGAGTGAGGATCTAACGCCTTTCAAAACCTTGTAACCATCATCGTGTTGAATCAAGTTTTATACAAAGTTTTCGTTTAATAGATTTTGGGCCGTAACTCGGTTGCGACCTGAAAACTTTCTAAGGCAAATGGATGTACTATTCTTAATTTGTAGCAGTTCTAATTGTTTTTAATCATAGAACAACTTTGGAATGGTACACGCACTTCTGTGAAAACGGCGAATTTCAGAACGTATTATCTTGCTATATGTTTCAGAGCATGTACGCTTCTGCCCAACGTATACCACGTAAGTATTGTTCCAAATGACAACTCTTCTAAATTATTATCTTGAATTATGTCAATTGGTCTTTGTCCTTCACCTGGCGCTATAACTAAACGGTTATAGTTTAAGTTTTCTACAGGAATATTGTCCAAAAGAGTTTCTTGACCGCCTGGATTTAGCTCTGAAGGTAAAAGACCCGTGGGAATATTATTACCTCAGGGATTATCATGAGAAGTTTGTGCCGCATGAAAAGATTGAACCAATCGGGAATCCTCTGCAGATGCAACAAACGGAACTTCTACTTGGTTATTAAATTCTGAAATCCAGTTATTCACTAAGAACTGCAAAGCTTCCATAATCTTTGCGGGGCGTATGGTATCGATCATGTAATCATGATTGTATTCCAAATGCCTTCTTAAGTGAATTTGTATAACATGAGCCTCATCAAAGGACCTTGGTAGAGATGTCACAATATTGTTAACAGAAATTGGTATATTAACAACAGCACCTTTGAGCAAACTCTGACCTTGATATCCTAACGGACGGATTGTCCTAAAAGGAAATCTAGGCATTATGAGACGTTCTTCAATTGGGGTAAAATTTTTGCATTAAAAAGAAGGCGGATGCAGCATTCGGATGACCTTGCGCAATAGTTTCGAAATTTAATTTGCGAACTTGGTGTGAAAACCATCAGCCGCCGCAGCAAATACATATTTCAGTAGGTATATTTTGGAAATAAATGTTTTTGAAATCTGTTAAATTGCCACTATTATCAGTTTCTATAACATTATTTTCTCTCGTTAATCGAATTCGTTGGGACTGCCTTTGGTTTTCAATTTGTCTATTGAGTGGGTTATCTCTACGAAGGCGAACTTGACCTTGTCTAAGACGTCTCTGATTCAAAATTTCTTCCCTCATACCCCTCCTACTAAGCTGTCGACCTTGTGTTTCTCTATCACGCTCCTCTCTCCTTATTTCAGGATTTCTTCTTGCATGTTCCCTTTGCATTTGATCACGAATGTGCTCTAAATTCCTATACTCAGGATTTCTTGCGCGAAGTTCTCTATGATCCCTAGTGTTCCTACTTTGTTTATCATAACGTACCTCAGGATTTTCTCGACGAGGTCTATGACCTCGAGTATTTCTTATTTGCTCTTCAGAGCGAATTTGGGGATCTTGCCGCCTTGTTCTATGTTGAACAGTATTTGCAACTTGCTCAACAGATCGAACCTCGGGGTCTTCACGCCGAGACCTATGACCTCGAGTATCTCTTATTTGCTCTTCAGAGCGAATTTGCGGATTTTCCCGCCTGGTTCTATGTTGATTTGTATTGATAATTTGTTCGGACAGACGTGCATCGAAATCTAATCTATGATTAGCGTGACTTACAGTATTTTGTGACTGCTCACTATCTCTATATAAAGAGTTTGCACGAAGAACTCTCATACGCCTTTTATTCTGAAGTCGACTTAGTAACATAGATTTTCTACTTAATCTAGGCATGATTAATTAATAATAAATGGATTAATATATAAAATACTTATAGATAATACGTATATAATTCAGTCCGTCCGGGTGTTAAAAGTTGGATCCTAGGTGCAGCTCTCTTTCACTGTAATTCCTTGTAAGTCCTTGCTATGACTCCTTTCCTCTTCCGTGTATAGGTACTATGGTATACTGGTGCACATATATATATGTGTTTGCTCGCCACTGTATATAATACGGTTTTGTTCATCACTGTATATAATAATACTTTAAACACTATATAACTAATACACTAAAATTAGTTTGAATAAAGCACTTTGCTTGTAAAGACATCTAGTGAAACTGAAACTACAAACACAGTGTACTGATATTTATTATACTCTTGCAACATGTTGGTACAGCTTACGTACTCTTGTATACCTATATATTACTTAGCTATTCACTAACATAATAATACATAATATTTAGTTATATTTATATTTTAGAAATTAGTAGTTTATTTCATTGTATTGAAATTAAGTTCTCGGAAAATCCTTCCGTAAATTACTTCTGTTAAACGCTTTCTAAAACAGGGGGATCTATGGTACCTATTTTGAAGGGTCTACCCATGAAGGCTAAATTAACAATAACTTACATACCTATAATTAAGTATGGTATACACATATGTATAGCAGGTATGTAGATTTTTTTGCTTTCTGTCTTAATATCTAAATCTTTCATAAGCTGCCAACGGCGCTAGGTAAAAATGTAATTTTCTTGAGTTTACAGTTCACCTCATAACCTTCATATTAAAATGTGTCGTAAACCTGAAATAATAGACAGTAGCATGTAAACCGATGGTCGCAGTTTATCTATAACCACATAAAAAGGGTCTTTAGCCCTTTTGATATTACATTACTAATATTTATTTCATGCAATTTTTTCGAGAAAGATTTTTTTGCTCTATACAAAGTCCAGCACTCTAAGAAACTTTTTTAGCATTGTTGACTGGTATATTTTATAATTAGTTCAACATGATGGCTGAGAAAATATACCTAACCACTGATTATCACAAAATATTAGAAGAAATATATGTATATAGAAATCTATATCTATCACTTTAGGTCAGCTATACTCTAAGTGTGTTCCGCGGAACCCTAGGGTTCCGTGATACCTCTGTCGGGGTTCCACAAGAATTTAGAAAAAAAAATCAAAACACCTCTCATGGTCGCTGCGCGGCTGCGCGGACTCCGCGGCCGCGCGGAGACAAAACGCTATGAACGTTATTTATTTTTTTATTTGTATTTGTACAAACATGTGTTACAATAGCTGGTACAAAATGTCATAAGTTTGGTATCAACAATTTTATACTTGTACAACCCGTTCGCTCTAAGTTTGCCGGTCTGTGGAATACGCGTACCCTCCCCCATGTGACAACAAAACTTATAATGTGTCATAGTTTTACCCAAATACATACACAATTTTTGTTGTTACAATTAAATAAAAAATATTTTGTATTATGTTTTACGGATGACGCTACTTTTCGAACGTACTAGTTCATACCTATCGCCAGCGGCAAACTTAAAGTATACTTGTGAGCGCGCAGTTTCTTTGATAAAAAGCCGCCTCTGAATTAGCGCTATAGTTGTCAACAAGCGACTTTCGCCTCTAACTTTTAAAGGATAAAGTCGATATGGTTTTCAACGCAATTTTTAAATTTCTGTTTTTTATTTATTTATTCAATTTAGATATAGTATACAAATATAATATCTAAAAAAGAGAACACTGGCTGCCAGGGCCTACGGCTCATATTTCTGTTTTTATTTTTGCTTTTTGTTTATCAAAGGTGCCGACTCGAGTATTTTTGAGAATTTTCGAGATCGAGTCTAGGACTAAGTATAAAAGCGGCGATTGCGCGTCGCGCGTCGTCAGTTGACGATTAGCGTTCGGAGCGATAAGTTACCTACTTACAAGCTCGCTAGCGAGAAACTAGTGTTCATTGTTTTACTGCCTGCTGTATTCTGTTGTCTCAGTTTTATCGGTACATTTCTTCACTGTAGGTGTTAAATTTAGTCTCTTATACGCAGTAACGATTGTGCATTATTTAAACCCCACTATCCTGACGTGTAACATTATAAAAAAAGAAGAATGGAACGTTGGCTTAAAGGTGTTAAACGTGTTGCAACAACATCTTCTAATAACGCTGAATGTTCAAAAGCAGAAAAGGCCACGGAGGCATCATATTTAGTTAGCTATCGCATTGCACAAGCAGGTGAAGCGCACACTATCGCTGAGAATTTAATAAAACCATGTGTATTAGACATAACAAAATGTATGCTCGATGAAAAATCTGCAAAGCATCTATCTACTGTTCCGCTATCAAACGATACTGTTTCACGACGAATCCATGATCTGGCAAGCTACGTCAAACAAGAACTAGTTACACGTCTACAAAATACACGATTCGCCTTGCAAATGGACGAGTCGACTGATGTCGCAGGTTTTGCTATCCTGCTGGTTATTGTGAGATATCCATATAAAAGTTCTTTTGAAGAAGACATGCTTATGTGTTCACCGCTGCTTACAAACACTACCGGGGAAGAAATTTTTAATAAAATAAATATATTCTTTGAAGAAAATAATCTCAGTTGGAACAATTGTATTGACATTTGTACAGATGGAGCCAAGGCGATGATAGGTAAAACAGCAGGAGCAGTGTCACGAATGAAAAATAAAGCACCTAATTGTAGTTCCAGTCATTGTATTCTGCATAGACAAGCACTTGCGATGAAGCAAATGCCGTCAAATCTAAAATTAGTTATGGATGAAGCTGTAAAAATAATTAATTTTATCAAATCACGACCAATACAATCCCGATTGTTCTCATTATTGTGTGAAGATTATGGCAGCAAACATAAAACACTGCTGCTCCATACAGAAGTGCGATGGCTGTCTCGGGGTAAAACTTTAACAAGGCTATTTGAACTCAGAGCCGAGTTACAAATGTTTCTTTCAGCAGATACTTCTTCTTTTAATTTGAAGGACCGTTCGTATGATAAAAATTGGTTGTTTCGATTGTCTTTTATGGCGGATATCTTTCAAAAACTTAACGAATTGAATTTATCGTTGCAAGGCAACAGGTAACAGTTTTTTTACCTAATTTGGAAAAGCCTGAAAACATGTCAAACGAGATATATGAATCTCTTTTAGAAATGTCATCCGATACAAGTATGGAGTCAGTATTCAAAACGACGCCTCTCAATGATTTTTGGTGCAGAATCCAAGATGAATATGCAATGCTTGGCCAAATGGCTCTGGATATTCTTCTCCCGTTCCCAACTACATATTTGTGCGAAACAGGATTTTCTACTTATGCAGCCACAAAAACAAAATATCGCAATAGACTGGACGCCGAAGCTGATATGAGACTCCAACTTTCTTCCATTAAACCTGATATCAACCAATTGATGAAAAATAAAAAACAGTTTCATACCTCCCACTAGTTAGATTTTTTCTTTTTTAAAGTTTTCTATTATTGTCCTTGCCAAGTGGTGAAGTAAATAATAATTCGTCACTGTTACATTTTACTTTTATTATGCTGATTAACAAAGAATACACTTATAAAAACAATTGTTTTATTGTAGGGTTCCATCAAGCATTTTTCTTCACAAAAGGGTTGCTTTAGGTGATGGTGGCTGCTTTAAGTGATGCAAACAACTCTTTGGTGAACAAAACTATACTCTGTTGCATCATGTTGCGAAAGTATAAAAATGTTGCGAAAGAGTTCAACATTCATTACTCGATTATTATTTGGTATCTTATTAACTTATGTTATTGATCATAGATTTATTTTGTGTCAATACTATTTTTTTCTCCGAAATGTTAACTTTTATAAAAAGAAGCTATTTAACTTAAACATTGTATATGTGATATAAACTGAACCAAAGGGGTTAGATTTAATATGTGGGGTATATGAGGTTGCTGTTGTACCAGAGGAGGCAGAGGGGAAATCAGTATATTAGGGTTATAAGGTTTAAACAAAGTCTATACCAATTTCATTCATATGCAGCGATATACATTATTTTTAAGAAAAACTGTCCATTTAATTTCATTAAATTATCAAATTGACGAAAAAAATTATACCATAAGTAGTACATGTGAGCTGGGAAAATCAAAGACCAGAAAATTCCTCCAAACCGTATATTAAAAAATGTTGAATTAAACATCCATTATTAAATGATATCGTGATTAAATTACAATCAAATTTGGTATCTTCTTGACTTATATTAAAGGCCATAAACTTAGTCTCAGTTTTATTGCTTGAAGTGAGATATACATAAGTATGAATGTGATATTAACTCCACCAAAGTGGCTAAATTTTATATTATAAGCTTAGCTGGCAAACGTCAACCAGAGAATCGGAATTCATTATATGAAGGTGTGAGGTTTAGACTTAGTATATACTAATTTCATTCTAATTCAGCGTCAAACCACATAATTTCTAAGAAATCTTTTCCACTTAATTTCGTTAAAATATCGCGTTGATCAACCGGAACGGTGTAAAGTCAGGTGGAAAGACGGAAATCACATATATATTGGGGATAGAGAAATATATTAATTTTGACATTGCTCAGCTATACTCGAGAACATATTTTGAAGCAATTTTATAAATAAAAAAAAATATTAATACTCATTGGCCGACATATTCGGCATAAAACTGGTTAGAATAACGAAAAGCATTATAAGTAGTATATGGAATTTGAGGGCAGTATTAACCCGATTTTATTAATTTTTTCCAATACCACATATTACTAACATGCCACAGACTAATTAAATGCTCCCACTGTTTCATTAAGGTACCTCACATACCATCACCAATCAAATGGAGTAAAATCAGACGAATGTTCGAAAATCCTGATATTAGTTATATGGGGGCTAAGGAAAATTTTAACCCGATTTGATCTTGTTATGAGTAAAATACGCTCTCTCATTTTCATTGAGATAATTCACATATGCGATATAAAGTCACGCGGAAGTTCAAAAACATTTATATTAGATATATGAGGGCTACAAGAACTATTGATCCGATTCAACCCATTTTTGAAACAAAGACATACTATTATCGATAGTTTCATTTATTTATTCTATTATATGAATTTCAATTATATATCTTACACAATGGCCGATATTTACGGTAAAAAGTCAACTATAGGTACTGGGGTCCACATATTCAGTACCTAGGGGCTTGAACAGTTTTGGTTCGATTTAGAGAATTTTTGGTCACAAGGTGGCATACTTTAAACGTATTATTCACGCAAAGTTTTACGCCGATATAATCATTGTTGATTGATTTGCATAGTGGAAAGTGAAAGAATCAAAAGGAATTTAAAACGGTGTCATACGGAAAATAGGCGTGGTTGTAATCCGATTTCGCCCATTTTCGCACCATAACATAGAAATATAAAAAGAATGTTATGTACCAAGTTTGGTTGAAATCGGTTAAAAAGATCCCAAGATATGGGTTTTCACCTAAAAGTGGTCGGTGTCACGCCCACTGTCTAATTTTGAACGCGGTTCCTATAAAGCCATCTCATACCATCCCTGAGATAAAATTTAATGTTTGGTGTTTAGTGCTTGATTTATCGTGCTTTTAGTAGTTTTTAACAGTACCGTTACATGGGGAGTGGGAGGGGTTGTCACCCGATTTCACCCATTTTCACACCGTAGGTAGAGATGCTAAGAACATTTGCTTCCAGTGAATTTTGTTATTATAGCTTTAGTAGTTTAGGAGATATGTACATTAAACCTATTAGGGGGGGCACAACGCCCACTTAAAAAAAAAATTTTAACTGCAGATGCCCCTCCCTAATGTGATCTCGTGTACCAAATAACAGTATTGTATCTTATTACGGAGCTTAGTTATGACAATTTATTTGTTTTTGATTAATGGCGTTTTGTGGGCGTGGCAGTGGTCCGATTACGCCCATCTGCAATACCAACCATCTTACTGTACCAAGAAACATGTGTACCAAGTTTCATAAAGATATCTCAATTTTTACTCAAGTTACAGCTTGCACGGACGGACAGACGGACGGACGGACAGACAGTCACCCGGATTTCGACTCGTCTCTTCATCCTGATCATTTATATATACATAACCCTATATCTAACTCGATTAGTTTTAGGTGATACAAACAACCGTTAGGTGAACAAAACTATTATACTCTGTAGCAACATGTTGCGAGAGTATAAAAATGGTCCTTCGAGCCCTAGTGGAAGGCACTAGGGGTAGTTAAACATAAAAGAGGAAAAAAAAAATATTAAAATAACGTGAACAAAAAATTGTAACGTGAACAACAAATAATGTGAAAAAAAAATTTAACAAACAGTGAAAAAAAACTAAAAATTAAAAAAAAAAAAGGTGCAGTGACAAAAGTGCGGTGCCAAAAAGTGAACAAAAAAAAAAAGATGATGTGACAGCTATTGTAAAAAAAAAAAAAACCAAAAAAAAGAAAGTGCAGTAATATATAGAAATATATAAATATATATAACTGTTATATGTGTATATAAAGAAAAAATATGGACAAGGTGAAGTCGCGAGTTCAGTGACCCAACATATGTTCGGACACATACACGTTCATATATAACACAAAAGTGGAAAAGCGGCAAAACACATTTAATGTGTCAAAAAACAAAAACATAAAATCGAATACTTAAACACAAAACAAACACAAAATATAAAAAAAAAACAATATTAATCAAAAACGGGCGCGAAATTAACAACAAAATATACATATAGAGCCAAAACACACAGAGAGAGCTGCACAACAGGCAACAGCTGGCGTCAAGGAAAACAGGGCAAAAAACCCTCAAAAAAAAATAAAAAACAAATACATTCTCCCCAAAACCCCTTTGAGGCGAGACAAAGTAAGTGTATCGTTTTCATTTCTTATTTATTATATATGTATGTTTGGAAATGCTCTATACCATTAAAACTAAAAAAAAATCCGTTTTAACAGTTTGAAACCACGGGTACAGAACACGTTAACGGAAAATATAAAAAAAAAACCGGAACTAAAAATTTAAGTACTATATACTTATAATTTTTCCTAACGTT
Organism: Bactrocera oleae; assembly: GCF_042242935.1. NCBI lineage: Eukaryota > Metazoa > Arthropoda > Insecta > Diptera > Tephritidae > Bactrocera > Bactrocera oleae. Next base: position 30,690,811 of record NC_091536.1, read on the forward strand.
AACGGAAAATTTCAAAAAACCGATACAAAAAAAAAAACGGGAGAATATACTTATATACATATATCCTTATACTTACATATATATGTATATATATCTTATATTAACAAATTATTGATTGCCTTAGATTATGCGCTTACATTTGTATATATATATACACACAACAACCACAAAATAAAAAATAAAAATTCAAGTATTTACTTGCAAAGAATTTCTGGCAGTACCCCTTAGGCTTAACAAAGCAATAAGCAGTACTGCATAACAAAAAGTAAGCTAAAGGCACAATAACAATTACAGCAAAAAGACAAACATATAAACATACATATATATACATTCAATCGGCAAACAATATGCAAATTGGATTTGCCGATAAATCTTATAACTAAACATTCACTTATATTTTTACATATAGGTACTTATATTATATCAGAATATAGTAACTGCGTATTACAATTTTTACTTTTCTCCACATTCTTCTCTCATGCCGAAAAATTTCACGCGTGTACAGTCATACACATACACACTTGTAAATACGGCGTACGATCTGCCTATGCTCACATAACCCATATACAGTGGGTACAAATACATATTTTTATTAAATTTAATCGTTTAAATATCGATCATTTTAAAACTAATTGAACGGTGCGGTTAAATCTTAGCAACAAATAAATAAATAATTCCATAATACAAAAAAAAAAATTTTTTTGCTAACAGACAGCTAAATAAAATAATATAAAAAAATTTTCAAATAAAAATTTCTTCAAAGTCCATTTTGGCAAATATCCCGCAATACCCCTTGTTCTTTGGCAGACAAACACAAGCAGGATTGCGCACAAACATTTCAGCACAATAATTCGTGTACACCTAGGTACAAAGTGCATTGACCTCTTTAACGAGCTCTCAATTGCTCAAGTACATAAATACATATCTACAAGTCCACGCATTAGGGTGTACCTACATACCCCTACATAAGGACATAAAAACGATAAATAAATACAAGTTCGATTGGTAATAAATTAAAAAAATAAACACGACCAGTAATTATAAAAACCTAAATCCGCGTATTTAAGAAACTTAATTCGAATTAAAAACTCTTATTAACTAAAAGAGTTTGCGGTTATATACACATAATTAATTTTGTCCAAAAAAAAAAACTCTTTTTACCTAAAAGAGTTTCGTTACATACGAGCATATAGCTTGAATTCCATCGGTCGACACTGAGGAATTTTAAATTTATTTCTTTATTTTCTAAATGAGCTCAGATTCAAAAGAATCCAAAGCAACACAGTCGCTAAAAATACCTAAAATGATTTCTGAAGAAAAGAGTCCATGTATACCTGCAGAAGCTACACGCTCAAAGCAAGGTGCTACAAAACAAAAACGGGTGAAAGATATTTCATACACCAAATTTATCTCTGAGAGTGACAGTCTAATACGATACTGCACTCGATTTTCATCTTCGCCGATTCAGGACAATTCTAAATCGGTATTAGAAATCAAAAAGGAAAATCTTAATAATTTCTGGACACGTCTCCAAGCTGCATATGACGCAATAGAATCTGACGACTCAGATCTACCTGAAAATTTTAAATCCTCGGCTTACGCCAAGTACGAAAACTGCTAAGACCAGTTTGAAGAAACAAAAGCAATGATTTCGGATCAATTAAAATTAATTAAAGCCATTGCACCTCCTCCACATCCGACAGTAGAGCTGCCACAAATTCAATGTCAAGAGTCAAATTCAGGCATCCATCTCAAGGTGCCCACATGTGATACAGAAATCTTTCATGGTGGTTATGAACAATGGCCGTCCTTCCGGAACATGTTTACAGCCGTTTACATAAACCACCTAAAATTAACAAATGCACAAAAATTGTATCTTCTCCAAAACAAAACAAAAGGTCAAGCAGGCGTCATAGTCAAACAGTTCGCACTAAATGACGATAATTTCAATCTGGCTTGGGAAGCTCTAAAAGCAAGATACGAAAATGAAAGAATATTGGTCGATAAACAAGTAACGATACTAATGAACTTGGCTTAAATTCAGAAAGAAGCAAGTGATGAATTTATTAGACTACAATCCACCGTTTCTAATTGTTTATCGGTTTTATCGACACAAAATATTCCCACAGACAGCTGGGACCCTATTCTGGTAAATATATGCACCGCGGCATTACCAGAAAAATCGTTACTTTTGTGGGAGCAATCGCTCTCATCTCGGAAAAAATGCCCAACGTGGCAGCAAATGAAAGAATTTCTAACTACCCAATATGAAATAGCAGAAAGGGTAAACAAAAAACTAGTTAGAACCAAAAACGTTCAAAACGACCTCAATAAGCTTTAATAGACCGCAAACCAGTGAGAACAAAAAAACTTTGCACAAACTGCTTGTCTCGTTCGCATACTCTAAAAGAGTGTGAAAGCAAGTTCAATTGCGTTTATTAACATAAACGACATCATTCTATGCTTCATTATAACAATTTTTCCAGTTCACCCCCAAACAGCGCAAATACGAAAAGAGCCACGGGTTTAGTTGCAACAGCAAATCCCGAAAATTTCTAAGAAGCACCATGCTGCTCAAAGATATTACTACTACCCACAGCAGTCGTCTCCATCGAACACCGAGCAGAGCTGTTTAAACTTAGAGCATTAATAGACCAAGGATCACAACGATCTTTCATGACGTCTAGGGCTCAAAATAGGCTACAACTGTCAACAAAACTAGCCAATTTTGAAATTACAGGAATGGGCGGAAGAGTAGTGCAAAACTCTAATAAAATCTGCCCCATTACCTTAATATCCCCCTAAGCGGATAAGAGAATTAAAGCAGAAGCTATAATCTTACCGCAACTAACAAATATGCTTCCAAGCTATCATATAAATAGCAAGCATTGGCAAAAGGTTTCACACCTAAAGCTAGCAGATCCCAACTGCAACACTCCTGCTCAAATAGATCTTCTATTAGGCAGCGATCTCATACCACAGATAATACTCGAGGGTATTGAGAAAAGTTTAAATACACTATTGGCACAAAATACTATTTTTGGTTGGATCCTAAGTGGACTAGTTACGGAACCTGTTACAACCATGACTACTCAGGTTGAGGAAATCTCAAACGAATACCTCAATTCACAATTAAAGAAATTTTGGGAGTTAGAAGAGCTCCCCCCTATATCAATTACAACTCCAGAAAATCAGTATTGTGAAGACTTTTACAAAGCCACAACTACTAGATCAGATAATGGTCGGTACGTCGTACGACTACCACTAAAACAACAATTTCCCAACACAATCGCCTGAGGTCACTCTCGCACCTCTGCAATACAGCAGTTTAAAAGTATTAAAAAAAACCTACTTAAAAAAGGCGAACTCAAACCAGTATATGATGGTGTGTTGGAAGAATATCTCCATTTAGACCACATGGCGGAAGTAAGTCCATACGAAAAAATCATCAACGGCAAATACCACTCATTTTACTTGCCGCATCATGCAGTGGTAAAGCCAGACAAAAAAACAACTAAAGTAAGAGTTGTCTTCAATGCATCAAGATCCACCAGCTCGGGGAATTCCTTTAATGATATCCTATTTACGGGACCCACGCTCCAACCAGATTTACTGCTACTTATTTTAAATTGGGGTATATTTAAATACGTATTTAACGGAGACGTCGAAAAAATGTATAGACAAATAGTCGTACCTAAAGACGATCAAGATTAAAAAAAGCGACTATAAACTATAAACAGTTACCTTTGGCATCAACTGTGCTCCATATTTAGCCATTCGAACACCCCACGAACTGGCAGAAAAGACAAAGTCAGAACTTCCTCTGGCAACCAAAGTGTTAAAAACTCAAACGTATGTAGACGATATCCTGTCTGGAAGGCATACTCTTTCACAAGCATACGAGTCACTAGCTCAGGTGACACAAGCCCTCAAAACCGCAAGGTTTCCGTTAAAAAAGATAACGGCGAACCACCCTAATATCTTAAAGGACATACCTAAAGAAAATCTGTTGGATACTAATTTCCTTAAATTCGAAAAGGAAAGTACAACAAAAGCTCTGAGGATCCAATGGAATGCGATATCTGACCAGTTTTCATACACTACAGAGTCAATATCAGCATTATCCGCCATAACAAAACGCCAAATTTTATCCTCTGGCAAAACTTTTCGACCCCGCAGGATGGCTTTCGCCAATTATGATACAAGCGAAAATCTTGATACAAGAATTATGGTTAGATGGAACCGACTGGGACGAACAAGTAAAACCACTTCGTTTAGAAAAGTGCTCCCAGTTTGCGAGCATCTAAATGATATCTCACAGATATAAATCCCACGATGGGTAAATTATGCCCCACAGCACAAAGTCGAACTACACGGCTTCTGTGACGCTTCTGAAAAGGCATATTGCGCAACTATATATGTTCGCACACAAAGCGACATTGCGACCACAAGTCACTTACCAGTAGCAAAAGCAAAAGTAGCTCCGTTAAAAACAATAAGTCTGCCACGACTTGAACTGTGTGGAGCGCTACTACTAGCTAAACTAGTATCCATGGTGCGAATGCATTTAAACATGGCAAAATACAAACTAGTTCTGTGGTCCGATTCTGAAATCGTACTAGCCTGGTTAGAAAAACTACCACATGAAGACGTATATTTCCAATCGAACGTCTCAAATCCTTGACCTAGTAGGATCAGCCACTTGGCGACATGTAGCCAGTGCTGACAATCCTGCTGATCTAGGTACAGGAGGATACAAACCCCTGCATCTTGCCACCACGACCCTCTGGTGGCATGGCCCCCGATGGTTAACAGAATCTCCCGATTCTTGGCCACAATCGCCCATGCCCAATATAATTGCCCCAGAAAGTCGAAAAATCGACTCTTTTCACACAACAGTGGATGATACTGATATCCTTGAGCGATTTTAATCGTTCCCCGAGCCCCCAGAGTAATCGCCTATATGTTAAAGTTCATAGAGCGACTTAAAATTAAAATTAAGGGAGTTTTCTCAGAGTACCTCCAATGCGATACATTAACGCACCTAGAATTGCAAAAGGCAAAGGTCGCTCTAATCGCATCAACTCAAACTCGCTACTTCAGCCGCGATATAACACTATTAAGAGAATCAAAACCCATTGACAAAAGCAGTTCACTCTTAGTTCTAAACCCATTTCTCGACACGAAAGGTCTTCTTCGTGTGAATGGTCGGCTTGCCAATTCAAGCCTAACCTATAACGAACGCCATCCCATAATTGTACCAGAGAAGTCTCAACTTGCCACATTACTCATCAATTATATCCACATATTAATGCTTCATGCCGAACATCGCCTCATGCAACATATGGTCCGTAAAGAATTTTACATTCCCCGACTTAAGCCCCAAATAAAGAAGTGCATTTTCTTGTGCAAAATCTGTACCACGCACAAGCAAAAGATGCGAACACAGATTATGGCAGCACTTCCCCCGGAACGCTGCAACTTTGCTCTGCCTTTCTCCATCACAGGTGTTGATTTTGCTGGGACTTTTCAAATAAAGGCGTCCATGTTAAGGTCTCCCACTCGGATGAAAGGCTATGTGGCTGTTTTTGTCTGTTTTACGACAAAAGCAGTGCATCTTGAGCTTTGTACTAATCTGACGAAGGATGCTTTTCTTGCGGCATTTGCTCGCTTCGTCGGTCGACGCGGCTTTCCATAGAAGATAATGAGCGATAATGGTAAAACATTTATCGGCGCTCAATTTGTGGACTTTATCAAAAAAGTCTCACCTGAGATTGTACAAAAGTACGCGCCCCAAGGCATTAATTGGCAATTCATCCCACCAAGCGCTCCTCATATGGGTGGTTTATGGGAATCAGCTGTAGAAAGCTTCAAATCCCACTTCAAAAAAGCAGCTGGAAATTACAAATTCAATTACGAAGAATTCACGACATTATTAATACGAAGTGAAGCCGTTCTCAATTCACGGCCTCTTACAATCCTTTTGCAAGATCCCTCCGATTTCACAGCCCTAACTCCAGGGCACTTTCTCAAAGGAACACCTATTCTGGCCATACCTGAGCCAGGCGTGGAGTCGCTACCCTTATTAAATCGCTGGGAAAGAATTAAAATTCTCCATCACGATTTCAGCCGTCGATGGAAAGAAGAATACATAAAGGATCTCCATAAACGATACCGTTGGAAGACTCCTGAACAAGCACCAAAACTTGGAGATTGTGTCATCATCCATGATGATTGTTTACCCCCTACCGAATGGTGGCTTCGGCGCATAGAAAAGCTACATTACGGCTTCGACGGTCACATACGAGTGGTTGATCTTCGTACCCAAGGCGGAATGCTAACCAGACCGCTCCTGAAGCTATGCTTTCTCCCAACCGCCGATAATTGCGATACAGCAAATCGCAAACAATCAACCGATACTACCGCAATACAATAAAATAATCAAATCAAGAAGCAAAAACCCGAAAAACTCGTTAATAACCGTTAAAAATAACAAATAACTAATAAAAAAATGGTCGATCAATACGATGACCCATTCATGCCACATAACGTGGCACGATTATCCATATAATTTATATGACAAATCTTCATAAACAACTCTTTCATACAGATTAACATGGATGTGGATACGCCAACTACTCCCACGCCAACTGTGCGGTCGGCTACCAACGTGCCACGCACGGGGCCTACCCCAACGCCCCGATCTGCAGCTGCAACTGCCCCAGCAAGCGCACCTGCAACGACACCGATGTCAACACCAGTTCCTCGCGGTGGCACGCGACCTTCACCGACGCTATCATCGCCGCCTTCAGAGGCACCTCGTATACGATGTCCCATTTGTCGGCGCCCACATCGCCTGCAACATTGTGGGATTTTCCGAAGTATGCGACCATTGCAACGACAGCAAGTTGCCCAGGCACACGGGCACTGTCTAAACTGCCTATCGCACACGCATGGGACTCAAGAGTTTGTGTCCACGGGTCTGTGCCAAATTTGCAACAGACCACATCACACACTACTTCATCGCATCTCGAGGCGCGACGTTGGTCCGCCACCTACACTGCGAAGCCGTGCAACAGGACCTCGACCCTCAACTCGTGCGGTACACCCGCGAAATGTAACACCACGGCGTTGATAGCCTAGTCCGCAACCACGTCGTTCCAATGGTCTGAGCAGCGTTGTGGCAACGTTACAACAGCTGCAGCGACTACTATTCTAATAATTTGCCTAGGGGGGCCGGGATGGCTAAATGACCACTCAATCCCCCCTCACCGTAAGACACTGTCACACTACACCAATTCACATCCACATCACCACACCTACTTACCATACATTCCACACCTACATACCATACATTCCACACCTACATACCATACATTCCACATCACTACACCATGCACCATAGGTCGCACACAAATACAACTTAACACCGATCACACCACCATGAAGACATCAGCAGATATAAGGGACTAAAAGAAGGATCCCGCCCGCTTTTTAGCATTTCAACTCGCTAGCGATTAGATCTTCGAGCACCCGCCTAAATCGACTCCTTTTTTTTCCATAATTTTGCCAACGGTGAGTGGAGTTAGAATTAACTTATTAATTAATTAAAAACCCGTAATTAAAAAATTTGATTGTTTTGTTGGCAGATTTAGATTATTTTGTGCTCTAGACGCTTTGAATGATCGTTGTGATCCTTGGTCTATTGAGGCTCTTAATTTGAACGGTTCTCCTCGGTCTTCGATGGAGACAATTGCTGTGGCTATTAGTACCCTATTTTGAATTTCACTGTGTAGCACTTGAGATTTTAGTGCGTTTGAGCAACATGATGTCTTTTGGCAATTTAAGTTTATACGCTCTTGTGCATAAGTTCGCCCCGTTTGGTGGTTATTTTAAGTTTTTGGCTGTACAAGCCCTTTTTTATTTTGCTTTGTGGTTTATATTTCTCTGGAGGGTCCCTTTGTTGGTGAATCGCAGAGAATTTTGTAAGATAAAGCTGGAGGGTCCCCCGAAGGTGGTAAAGTGCAGCTTTTAAATTAATTTTTATTGGCTTATGTTGTTGGCATATATTATTTTTCTTTTATCTAACATTAACACAATATAACTTACACTAGTCGAGTATCCATTCCGCGGCGTGATATTCTTGGTAGAGTTCTCCTTTTGCAGGCGTACTCAGGCTCCTCCTTGAGAAATTGGTACGCTGTCTGTCCGGTGTGGAAATCGATTTCACTTTATGATCGCACACTATTATTTCATGTTTTCAAATTATTTTTTTTGTTTTTTTTTTACAAGGGCGTTTGAATCAGTTTCGCTTTATGATCGTATACAATTATTCAGTATTAGTGACCCAGTTATTTAATTTTTTTAATTTTTGTTTGTTTTTCAACCATTAGAAATAATTAAAACGAATTTGTTTTTTTACCAGGGTGTGGGAATCAGTTTCGCTTTATGATCGCACACTGTTATTCAGTATTAGTAATGATTAGAAAAATTAAAAACGCGCAGTAAATTTCACACATGTGCTTTTAAGACTAGTTAAAAAATAATTTTTCATCAAGATAATGAACCTGTTCACAAAAATGTTTTAACAATGACAAAATTACACAAATTAAAGTACGTATTGCCTGGCATCCATCGTATTTACCAGATTTGGCTCTCAGGGACTACTATTACTCTTCAGAATCCTGAAACAATTCCTTCGTGGAAAGCGTTTTTCGTCGAATGAAGAAGCTATCACAGAAGAAGCTTTGCAGAGCTTCCGGAAAGTCATTACAGGGATGAATTATTGGTATAAGTGTATTGAAGTTAGGGGAGATTATATTGGATCGAGCTCAGAAACTTTTCAACCAACCTGTATGTTCTTTTTATAATGACTAACGTTAGAATTATTTTCACTTAATTTTAATTTAAGAAGAGTAATCACTACTGCAATCACGCATGCAAAATACACTTTTGATTACTTTATTGTTTTGTTGTTATTAAAATAAAGTTTTTATAATTATTGAATAATTTAAATTTACAAAATTTTAATGTAATTTACTTGAATTTTGTGTATCATTTAATTAGAAAAAATTGATATTGATATAAATATTAAATAGAGTTAATATTTCGCTCGGGCGCCAATTGAATAAACCTCAACGGATGTGAACACATATTTCGCATTAAAAATTGTCATCGTTATAATTTAGTAAGTTTTGTTGCAGTTGCAATAGTATGAGCCTGTTCCAGACGGTTTCATAATTTCAACATGCTTGCCGTCGATCGTTCTAATGCAGTTGGGGAAGTTCCACAGGGTATAGAAATTGTTAGCGATGAATTGTCACTCATTTTCAGTTTTTGGAATCTGAAATAAGAATAAAAGTAATTTTAGTTCTCCCTCTATTTTCAGGCTCATTTGCAAAGCAGTAAAAACCGAAAAAAGTTTGGCAACAATGCAAAGTTTCTTGAAAAAGCCATACAACACCTTGAACAAGCAAAATAATCGGAAACTATGCGTGATGAAGCTGACGTATTTGGTGAATCATGGACAATTTTATTAAGGAAATTACAGTGAAGCAAAAAGAAAACTTGTACAGAGAGATATTTTGACTTTGAAGCTTATAAGCTGCAACCAAGAGTAACAGTATGGTAATTTTATGTATTTTTATACAAATTTTAACAATAACTCAGTTTTGATGTTAACGATTGCAAAAAAATAAAATATCTATATTTGAGCTGCCAATAAAAATAAAAACTTGTACGTTGACAGCACTTAAAAGGCAGTTATCAAGAAGGTACCGTTATTTTTATTTGGTATTAATTGCCTATGGTCACAATATATTATTTGGTAAGCGAATTTCTTTTTTGTGCGGTTGTAGTTTAAAAAAAACAAAGGTGAAGTTCTGGTAGACAAATATTGGTAAGACAACAAAATTACTCGCGAAATGGGCAATATTTTTAAAAAGACTGGTGGAATTGGAAGACTTGATGGTGGTGGAACGTCGAAAACAATTTGTACCAAGTACAGTTGCTTGGAGTATTAAGCAACAACCTAAAATATCCGATGTTGATAACGCTAAGGCGTTGGAGAAAGCTGGCATTGCAAAAAAATACTTCATGATTTCATCTGATTTTAGAGCATATACATTTCGAAAAACCACAATTATCGCAGAGAAACTCTGCAAAACGTTTGCTATATTTCAAAGAGTATAACATGTGCACCGTGATAAAGAATTTTGTGATTCTATAATTTTTAACGATGACTCCAAATTTAATTTATAGGGTTTGATAGCAGTCGATGTTTATGGCGTGAGGAAGTCTAAACACCAAAAGATTAAATAAGACTCAGCATGGAGGAGGCTGCATTGTATGGTGTGTGGTGCAATGGAAGCAAAAGGGATGCGGAAGCAAAAGGGATCGAAAGAAATATGTGAAGAAAGGACTACAAGGCAATATTAAAAAATAATTTGACTCCGTCAGCAGCGTTACTCATTTTAAACAGTGGCTAGTGCTTTATTCAGGCTAACGATCCAAAGCACTCTGCTTGAGTGGTTAAGGAATGGTTCCTGTACAACGTGAAAAAAGTGCTGTCTTATCCTCCACAGAATTGGAGATCCTGAAGACTTTAAATCTTCAAAACTTTCGCCTGATAATAAAAATCTCATTGGAGCCGAAAGGCGTTAATGTGGCGTAATGGCGCTTCTCATGAAGGTGTTTTTCTTTGTTTTATTAAAGGCTCCACCATCAACAGAAATTCTTTATAATTTTCGTTACTCATGCGTACAAAATTTTTAAATTTTGCATAGAGTTTGCTTGCAAATGCTTGCTATTTATGTGACAGCTTGGAACATATTTATAATTTGCGGTAGGACTATAACTTTTGCTTTTATTCACCTATTCGCTTGGGGAGAAATAAGGGTAGTAATGCGGCAGATCTTATTTGCATTTTGATAGCTCTTCCGCCTATTCCCGTAATTTCAAAATTTGATTGTTTTGTTGGCAGCTTTTGATTATTCCTATTCCCGTAATTTAAAAATTTGATTGTTTTGTTGGCAGCTTTTGATTATTTTGTGCTCTAGACGCTATGAATGAACGTTGTGATCCTTGGTCTATTGAGGCTCTTAGTTTGAACAGTTCTCCTCGGTCTTTAATGGAGACAATTGCTGTGGCTATTAGTACCCTATTTTGAATTTCACTGTGTAGCACTTGAGATTTTAGTGCGTTTGAGCAGAATGGTGTCTTTTGGCAATTTAAGTTTATGCGCTCTTGTGCATAAGTTCGCTTGACGTATGCTTATACTGTTCGGATGTGAACGATTGTGTTTTGAAAAGGCTTCTGTTTAAATTGTTGTTGCAACTAACTATAGGTCGTGTTGAATTTCCGTTATGACAATTTTGTCTACGATTTTTGCGATTTCATATTCGGTAGTTCGAGAATCTTTAATTGTTTGCCACGTGGGGATTTTTTTTCTTGATAAGAGCGATTGCTCCCACAACATAACGATTTCTGGTAATGCTGCGGTGCAGAATAGTACTCCAGTTGGTCGTGGGAATTGTTGAGTCGAACAGACAAACAATTGGAAACGGTCGATTGAGATTTGATAAATTCTTCAAAATTTTTTTGTCATTGTTGCTATAATGTCATACGTTTTTAGAAAGGGGGTTTCGGGTCGCTCTACGCTCGTTACATTACATGAAAATTACTTTGTTGTTTAGTTGGTGGACTTGTAAGGTTGGATTTTTCCTGTCTTTTCCCTGCATATTGAAAATTCGGCCGATGTGCCTTACTGTATTCGTCCTTATGCTAGGATCGCTATCCATTGGCTTTGGTTTTGGTTGTGGTTTCGGTTGTGTTAGTCGAGGGGGTTGGTTATAATACGGGCTCTGTTGCCGTGTTTGCTGAGGAGGGTTATAAAATGTTGGGTTATGTGTTTGTGGGTATTGCTGTGGTCTCATAAAAGGTTTGGTCTTTGTAGGTATTGTTGTGGTATTGAGAGCGATTGATTGGGTCTATATAATTAATATGCCAACTCCGGGTGTAATTGATGCGGTTTTGTATAATTCTTTGGTGGTAGTGGTAGTTTATAGTTAAAGTCGTTAAATCCAATTTGATGGTTGCTTCTGAATTTTTTATTCTCTAATTTCAGACATAAATGAAGTGCTTCTGGAAGGTCTCTTCATTCTTTCATATCCAACAACTGCGGAAGATCACCATTGAGTCCTCCCACGTTCCTTTAGTGTGCTCGTAGATTTGTAGTATGCTTTCGACACTCTTTTTCCAAAAACTAGACTCAGATGGTTTGCCTGAGAATTCTCTTAGTGATCTTACTACGTTCAGAATTTTGTATACTCCTGATAAATTATTTAATTGTCTTTCGTCAATAGTTTGGCTTACTACCGGTATTTGTTTTACGTCTGTCATAATAATATTATGTATTATGTCGCGTCCTTCTGAATTTAGCATTTAAGCGACCATATTTCATATCATATTTGTTTGTAAAGCAGGTGCGGAATCTGTTTTTATTTATCTCTGGAAGGTCCTTTTCACTGCAAAGTCGCAAAGGCTTTTTATTTTTATAAGAACCGAAGGAGCCCCCGTTAGGTGGTGAATCTCGACCCTCGTTATTATTTTAAGTTTTTGGCTGTACAAGCCCTTTTTTATTTTGCTTTGTGGTAAATATTTCTCTGGAGGGTCCCTTTGTTGGTGAATCGCAGAGAATTTTGTAAGATAAAGCTGGAGGGTACCCCGAAGGTGGTAAATTGCAGCTTTTAAATTAATTTTTTATTGGCTTATGTTGTTGGCATATATTATTTTTCTTTTATCTAATATTTAATACAATATAACTTACACTAGTCGAGTATCCATTCCGCTGCGTGATATTCTTAGTAGAGTTCTCCTTTTGCAGGCGTACTCAGGGTCCTCCTTGAGAAATTGTCACGCTGTCTGTCCAGTGTTTAGCACCAGAGGTGTGGAAATCGATTTCACTTTATGATCGCACACTATTATTTCATGTTCATGTGAATCAGTTTCGCTTTATGATCGCACACTGTTATTCAGTATTAGTGATGATTAGAAAAATTTAAAACGCGCAGCCAATTTCACACGTGTGCTTTTAAGACTAGTTAAAAAAATTGTTTCACCAAGATAATGCACCTGTTCACAAAGGTGTTTTAACAATGACAAAATTACACAAAGTAAAGTACGTATTGCCTGGCATCCATCGTATTTACTACATTTGGCTCCCAGCGACTACTACTACTCTTCAGAATCCTAAAACAATTCCTTCGTGGAAAGCGTTTTTCGTCGAATGAAGAAGCTATCACAGCCGTAGACAGATATTTTGCAGAGCTTTCGGAAAGTCATTACAGGGATGAATTATTGGTATAAGTGTATTGAAGTTAGGGGAGATTATATTGGATATAAAAATATATTTCGTGCCAAAAACAGTATTTTTTCTATTCGAGCGCAGAAACTTTTCAAGCAACCTGTATGTTCTTTTTATAATGACTAACGTTATAATTATTTTTACTTAATGTTAATTTAAGAAGAGTAATCACTACTGCAATCACGCATGCAAAATACACTTTTGATTACTTTATTGTTCTGTTGTTATAAAAATAAAATTTTTATAATTATTCAATAATTTAAATTTACAAAATTTTAATGTAAATTAAACAATTGAATAAACCTCAACGGATATGAACACATATTTCGCATTTAAAATTGTCATCGTTATAATTTAGTAAGTTTTGTTGCAGTTGCCATAGTATGAGCCTGTTTCAGACGGTTTCATAATTTCAACATCCTTGCCATCGATCGTTCCAATGCAATTGGGGAAGTTCCACATTGTATAGAAATTGTTAGCGATGAATTGTCACTCATTTTCAGTTTTTTGAATCTGAAATAAGAAAAAAAGTAATTTTAGTTTTCCATCTATTTCTACTTGTAGGCTCATTTGCAAAGCAGTAAAAACCGAAAAAAGTTTGGCAACAATGCAAAGTTTTTTGAAAAAGCCATACAACACCTTGAACAAGCAAAATAATCAGAAACTATGCGTGATGAAGCTGACGTATTTGGTGAATCATGGACAATTTTATTAAGGAAATGACAGTGAAGCAAAAAATAAAACTTGTACAGAGAGATATTTTGACTTTGAAGGGACTTTTCTCTTAAACTATTTCAGCTTATAAGCTGCAACCAAGAGTGACAATATGGTAATATTATGTATTTTTATAAACATTTTAACAATAACTCAGTTTTGATGTTAACGATTGCAAAAAACTAAATTTCTATATTTGAGCTGCCAATAAAAATAAAAACTTGTACGTTGACAGCACTTAAAAGGCAGTTATCAAGAAGGTACCGTTATTTTTATTTGGTATTAATTGCCTATGGTCACAATATATTATTTGGTAAGCGAATTTCTTTTTTGTGCGGTTGTAGTTTAAAAAAAAAAGGTGAATAAACAAACATCTCAAGACTTACAGGTTCTGGTAGACAAATATTGGTAAGACAACAAAAGTACTCGCGGAATGAGCAATATATTTAAAAAGGCTGGTGCAGTCGGAAGACTTGATGGTGGTGGAACGCCGAAAAGAATTTGTACCAAGTAAAGTTGCTTGAAGTATCAAGCAACAACCTAAAATATCTGATGTCGATAACGCTAAGGTGTTGGAGAAAGCTGGCATTGCAACAAAATACTTCATGATTTCACCCGATTTTAGAGCATACACATCTCGAAAAACCACAATTATCGCAGAGAAACTGCGAAACGTTTGCTATATTTCAAAGAGTATAACATGTGCACCGTGATAATGAATTTTGTGATTCTATAATTTTTAACGATGACTCCAAATTTAATTTATGGGGTTTGATAGTCGTCGATGTTTATGGCGTGAGGAAGTCTAAACACCAAAAGATAAAAAATTAAATAAGACTCAGCATGGAGGAGGCTGCATTGTATGGTGCGTGGTGCAATGGAAGCAAAAGGGATGCGGTGGAAGCAAACGGCGTCGGTAACCATGTTTGCATCGAAAGAAATATGTGAAGAATGGACTACAAGGCAATATTAAAAAATAATTTGACTCCGTCAGCAGCGTTACTCATTTTAAACAATGGCTACTGCTTTATTCAGGCTAACGATCCAAAGCACTCTGCTTGAGTGGTTAAGGAATGGTTCTTGTACAACGTGAAAAAAGTGCTGTCTCATCCTCCACAGAATTGGAGATCCTGAAGACTCTAAATCTTCAAAACTTTCGCCTGATGATAAAAATCTCATTGCAGCCGAAAAGCGTTAATGTGGCGTAATCGCGTTTCTCATGAAGGTGTTTTTTTCTGTTTTATTGAAGGCTCCACCATCAACAGGAGTTCTTTATAATTTTCGTTACTCATGCGTACAAAATTTTTAAATTTTTGCATAGAGTTTGCTTGCAACTGCTTGCTATTTATGTGATAGCTTGGAACATATTTATAAGTTGCGGTGGGACTATAACTTCTGCTTTTATTCGCCTATTCGCTTGGAGAGAAGTTAGGGTAGTAATGCGGCAGATCTTATTTGCATTTTGACTACTCTTCCGCCTATTCCCGTAATTTCAAAATTTGATTGTTTTGTTGGCAGCTTTAGATTATTTTGTGCTCTAGACGCTTTGAATGATCGTTGTGATCCTTGGTCTATTGAGGCTCTTAGTTTGAACAGTTCTCCTCGGTCTTCGCTGGAGACAATTGCTGTGGCTATTAGTACCCCATTTAGAATTTCACTGTGTAGCACTTGAGATTTTAGTGCGTTTGAGCAGCATGGTGTCTTTTGGCAATTTAAGTTTATACGCTCTTGTGCATAAGTTCGCATGACGTTTGTTTATACTGTTCGGATGTGAACGATTGTGTTTTGAAAAAGCTTCTGTTTAAATTGTTGTTGCAACTAACTTTAGGTCGTGTTTAATGTTTTCGGTTATGACAATTTTGTTTACGATTTTTGCGATTTCATATTGGGTAGTTAGAGAATCTTTAATTTTTTGCCACGTGGTGATTTTTTTCTTGATAAGAGCGATTGCTCCCACAACATAACGATTTCTGGTAATGCTGCGGTGCAGAATAGTACTCCAGTTGGTCGTGGGAATTGTTGAGTCGAACAGACAAACAATTGGAAACGGTCGATTGAGATTTGATAAATTCTTCAAAATTTTTTTGTCATTGTTGCTATAATGTCATACGTTTTTAGAAAGGGGGTTTCGGGTCGCTCTACGCTCGTTACATTACATGAAAATTACTTTGTTGTTTAGTTGGTGGACTTGTAAGGTTGGATTTTTCCTGTCTTTTCCCTGCATATTAAAAATTCGGCCTATGTGCCTTACTGTATTCGTCCTTATGCTAGGATCGCTATCCATTGGCTTTGGTTTTGGTTATGGTTTCGGTTGTGTTAGTCGAGGGGGTTGGTTACAATACGGGCTCTGTTGCCGTGTTTGCTGAGGAAGGTTATAAAATGTTGGGTTATGTGTTTGGGGTATTGCTGTGGTCTCATAAACGGTTTGGTCTTTGTAGGTATTGTTGTGGTTTCGGGTCGCTCTACGCTCGCTACATTACATGAAAATTACTTTGTTGTTTAGTTGGTGGACTTGTAAGGTTGGATTTTTCCTGTCTTTTCACTGCATATTGAAAATTCGGGCTATGTGCCTTACTGTATTCGTCCTTATGCTAGGATCGCTATCCATTGGCTTTGGTTTTGGTTGTGGTTTCGGTTGTGTTAGTCGAGGGGGTTGGTTATAATACGGGCTCTGTTGCCGTGTTTGCTGAGGAGGGTTATAAAATGTTGGGTTATGTGTTTGTGGGTATTGCTGTGGTCTCATAAAAGGTTTGGTCTTTGTAGATATTGTTGTGGTATTGAGAGCGATTGATTGGGTCTATATAATTAATATGCCAACTCCGGGTGTAAGTGATGTGGTTTTGTATAATTCTTTGATGGTAGTGGTAGTTTATAGTTAAAGTCGTTAAATCCAATTTGATGGTTGCTTCTGAATTTTTTATTCTCTAATTTCAGACATAAATGAAGTGCTTCTGGAAGGTCTCTTCATTCTTTCATATCCAACAACTGCGGAAGATCACCATTGAGTCCTCCCACGTTCCTTTAGTGTGCTCGTAGATTTGTAGTATGCTTTCGACACTCTTTTTCCAAAAACTAGACTCAGATGGTTTGCCTGAGAATTCTCTTAGTGATCTTACTACGTTCGGAATTTTGTATATTCCTGATAAATTATTTAATTGTCTTTCGTCAATAGTTTGGCCTACTACCGGTATTTGTTTTACGTCAGTCATAATAATATTATGTATTATGTCGCGTCCTTCTGAATTTAGCATTTAAGCGACCATATTTCATATCATATTTGTTTGTAAAGCAGGTGCGGAATCTGTTTTTATTAATCTCTGGAAGGTGCCTTTCACAGGAAAGTCGCAAAGGCTTTTTATTTTTATAAGAGCCGAAGGATCCCCCGTTAGGTGGTGAATCTCGACCCTCGTTATTATTTTAAGTTTTTGGCTGTACAATCCCTTTTTTATTTTGCTTTGTGGTAAATATTTCTCTGGAGGATCCCTTTGTTGGTGAATCGCAGAGAATTTTGTAAGATAAAGCTGGAAGCCCCGAAGGTGGTAAATTGCAGCTTTTAAATTAATTTTTTATTGGCTTATGTTGTTGGCATATATTATTTTTCTTTTATCTAATATTTAATACAATATAACTCACACTAGTCGAGTATCCATTCCGCTGCGTGATATTCTTAGTAGAGTTATCCTTTTGCAGGCGTACTCAGGGTCCTCCTTGAGAAATTGTCACGCTGTCTGTCCAGTGTTTAGCACCAGAGGTGTGGAAATCGATTTCACTTTATGATCGCACACTATTATTTCATGTTCATGTGGATCAGTTTCGCTTTATGATCGCACACTGTTATTCAGTATTAGTGATGATTAGAAAAATTTAAAACGCGCAGCCAATTTCACACGTGTGCTTTTAAGACTAGTTAAAAAAATTTTTTCATCAAGATAATGCACCTGTTCACAAAGGTGTTTTAACAATGACAAAATTACACAAAGTAAAGTACGTATTGCCTGGCATCCATCGTATTTACCAGATTTGGCTCCCAGCGCCTACTACTACTCTTCCGAATCCTAAAACAATGCCTTCGTGGAAAGCGTTTTTCGTCGAATGAAGAAGCTATCACAGCCGTAGACAGGTATTTTGCAGAGCTTTCGGAAAGTCATTACAAGGATGAATTATTGGTATAAGTGTATTGAAGTTAAGGGAGATTATATTGGATATAAAAATATATTTCGTACCAAAAACAGTATTTTTTCTATTCGAGCGCAGAAACTTTTCAAGCAACCTGTATGTTCTTTTTATAATGACTAACGTTAGAATTATTTTCACTTTATGTTAATTTAAGAAGAGTAATCACTACTGCAATCACGCATGCAAAATACACTTTTTATTACTTAATTGTTTTTTTGTTTAATGTATAATTATTCAATAATTTAAATTTACAAAATTTTAATGTAATTTACTTGAATTTTGTGTATCATTTAATTAGAAAAAATTGATTTTGATATAAATATTAAATAGAATTAATATTTCGCTCGGGCGCCAATTGAATAAACCTCAACGGATATGAACACATATTTCGCATTAAAAATTGCCATCGTTATAATTTAGTAAGTTTTGTTGCAGCTGCAATAGTATGAGCCTGTTCCAGACGGTTTCATAATTTCAACATCCTTGCCATCGATCGTTCCAATGCAGTTGGGGAAGTTCCACATTGTATAGAAATTGTTAGCGATGAACTGTCACTTATTTTCAGTTTTTTGAATCTGAAATAAGAAAAAAAGTAATTTTAGTTTTCCATCTATTTCTACTTGTAGGCTCATTTGCAAAGCAGTAAAAACCGAAAAAAGTTTGGCAACAATGCAAAGTTTCTTGAAAAAGCCATACAACACCTTGAACAAGCAAAATAATCAGAAACTATGCGTGATGAAGCTGACGTATTTGGTGAATCATGGACAATTTTATTAAGGAAATTACAATGAAGCAAAAAAAAAACTTGTACAGAGAGATATTTTGACTTTGAAGGGACTTTTCTCTTAAAGTATTTCAGTTTATAAGTTGCAACCAAGAGTAACAATATATTTAATATAATATTGTATAATACTATGTGTTTTTATAAAAAATTTAACAATTAATCAGTTTTAATGTTAACGATTGCAAAAATTCAAATTTCTCATATTAGAACTGCCAAAAAAATAAAAAAAAACTTGTACGTTGACAACACTTTAAAGGCAGTTATCAAGAAGGTACCGTTATTTTTATTTGGTATTAATTGCGTATGGTCAAAATATATTATTTGGTAAGCGAATTTCTTTTTTGTGCGGTTGTAGTTAAAGAAAAAAAGGTGAATAAACAAACATCTCAAGACTTACAGGTTCTGGTAGATAAATATTGGTATTACAACAAAAGTACTCGCGAAATGGGCAATATTTTCAAAAAAACTGATGGAGTTGGAAGACTTGCTGGTGGTGAAAAGCCGAAAAGAATTTGTACCAAGTACAGTTGCTTGGAGCATTAAGCAATAACCTAAAATATCCGATGTCGCTAACGCCAAGGTGTTGGAGACAGCTGGCATTGCAAAACTTCACCTCAAACTGTTCGGAACTTCATGATTTCATCCGATTTTACCCGAGCATATACACCTCGAAAAACCACAACTATCGCAGAGAAACTCTGCAAAACGTTTGCTATATTTCAAAGAGTATAACATGTGCACCGTGATAATGAATTTTGTGATTCTATAATTTTTAACGATGACTCCAAATTTAATTTATGGGGTTTGATAGTCGTCGATGTTTATGGCGTGAGGAAGTCTAAACACCAAAAGATAAAAAATTAAATAAGACTCAGCATGGAGGAGGCTGCATTGTATGGTGCGTGGTGCAATGAAAGCAAAAGGGATGCAGTGGAAGCAAATGGCGTCGGTAACCATGTTTTCATCGAAAAAAATATGTGAAGAATGGACTACAAGGCAATATTAAAAAATAATTTGACTCCGTCAGCAGCGTTACTCATTTTAAACAATGGCTACTGCTTTATTCAGGCTAACGATCCAAAGCACTCTGCTTGAGTGGTTAAGGAATGGTTCTTGTACAACGTGAAAAAAGTGCTGTCTCATCCTCCACAGAATTGGAGATCCTGAAGACTCTAAATCTTCAAAACTTTCGCCTGATGATAAAAATCTCATTGCAGCCGAAAAGCGTCAATGTGGCGTAATCGCGTTTCTCATGAAGGTGTTTTTTTCTGTTTTATTGAAGGCTCCACCATCAACAGGAGTTCTTTATAATTTTCGTTACTCATGCGTACAAAATTTTTTAATTTTTGCATAGAGTTTGCTTGCAAATGCTTGCTATCTATGTGATAGCTTGGAACATATTTGAAATTTACGGTAGGACTATAACTTCTGCTTTTATTCGCCTATTCGCTTGGAGAGAAATTAGGGTAGTAATGCGGCAGATCTTATTTGCATTTTGACTACTCTTCCGCCTATTCCCGTAATTTCAAAATTTGATTGTTTTGTTGATCAGCATGATGCCTTTTGGCAATTTAAGTTTATGCGCTCTTGTGCATAAGTTCGCATGACGTTTATTTATACTGTTCGGATGTGAACGATTGTGTTTTCAAAAAGCTTCTGTTTAAATTGTTGTTACAACTAGCTTTAGGTCGTGTTGAATGTTTTCCGTTATGACTATTTTGTCTACGATTTTTGCGATATCATATTGGGTAGTTGGAGAATCTTTAATTTTTTGCAACGTGAGGATTTTTTACTTGAAAAGAGCGATTGCTCCCAAAACATAACGATTTCTGGTAACGCTGCGGGGCAGAATAGGAGTCCAATTGTTCGTGGGAATTGTTTGTGTCGATAGAACAGACAAACTATTGGAAACTGTCGATTCAAATTTGATAAATTCTTCAACATTTTTTTGTGATTGTTGTTATAATGTCATACGTTTTTAGAAAAGGGGTTTCGGGTCGCTCTACGCTCTTTACATTACATGAAAATTACTTTGTTGTGTAGTTGGTGGACTTGTAAGGTTGGATTTTTCCTGTCTTTTCCCTGCATATTGAAAATTCGGCCTATTTTCGTAATTTACTGTATTCGTCCTTATGCTAGGATCGATATCCATTGGCTCCGGTTTTGGTTGTGATTTCAGTGGTGTTAGTAGAGGGGGTTGGTTATAATACGGGCTCTGCTGACTTGTTTGCTGAGGAGGGTTATAAAATGTTGGGTTATGTGTTTGTGGGTATTGCTGTGGTCTCATAAAAGGTTTGGTCTTTGTAGGTATTGTTGTGGTATTGAGAGCGATTGATTGGGTCTATATAATTAATATGCCAACTCCGGGTGAAATTGATGCGGTTTTGTAAAATTCTATGGTGGTAGTGGTAATTTATAGTTAAAGTCGTTAAATCCATTTTGATAGTTGCTTCAGAATTTTTATACTCTCGCAACCTGTTGCTACAGAGTATAATAGTTTTGTTCACCTAACGGTTGTTTGTATCACCTAAAACTAATCGAGTTAGATATAGGGTTATATATATATAAATGATCAGGATGAAGAGACGAGTTGAAATCCGGGTGACTGTCTGTCCGTCCGTCCGTCCGTCCGTCCGTCCGTGCAAGCTCTAACTTGAGTAAAAATTGAGATATCTTTATGAAACTTGGTAGACATGTTTCTTGGTACCGTGAGACGGTTGGTATTGCAGATGGGCGTAATCTGACCACTGCCACGCCCACAAAACGCCATTAATCAAAAACAAATAATTTGCCATAACTAAGCTCCGCAATAAGATACAAGACTGTTATTTGGTACACAGGATCACATTAGGGAGGGGCATCTGCAGTTAAAACTTTTTTTTAAAAAGTGGGCGTGGTCCCGCCTCTAATAGGTTTAATGTGCATATCTCCTAAACCGCTAATGCTATAATAACAAAATTCACTAGAAGCAAATGTTTTTAGCACTTATATTGAAGGTGTGAAAATAGTTGAAATCGGGTGGCAACTCCGCCGACTCCCCATATAACGGTACTGTTAAAAACTACTAAAAGCGCGATAAATCAAGCACTAAACACGCCAGAGACATTAAATTTTATCTCTGAGATAGTATAAATTGGTTTTATAGGAACCGCGTTCGAAATTAGTCAGTGGGCGTGGCACAGCCCACTTTTAGGTGAAAACCCATATCTTGAGATCTGCTCAACCGATTTCAACCAAATTCGGTGCATAACGTTCCTTTCATGTTTCTATGTCATAGTGCGAAAATGGGCGAAATCGGACTACAACCACGCTTACTTCCCATGTAACACCATTTTTAATTCCATCTGATTCTTTCACTTTCCACTATGCAAATCAGGTAACAATGATTATTTCGGGGTAAAACTTTGCGTGAATTAAAGTATGCCACCTTACGGCCAAAAATTGTCTAAATCGAGCCAAAACTGTTCAAACCCCTAAGTACTAAATATGTGGACCCCAGTGCCTATAGTTGACCTTCTACCGAAAATATCTGTCAATCCACAAAGAAATCTCAAACGAGTATGCCATTTGACTTTGCGAGAGTATAAAATGTTCGGTTACATCCGAACTTAGCTCTTCCTTACTTGTTGATTTATTAATTTCAGACATAAATGAAGCGCTTCTGGAAGGTCTCTTTATTCTTTCATATCCAACAACTGTGGAAGATCACCATTGAGTCCTCTTACGTCCCTTTAGTGTGCACGTAAATTTGTAGTATTCTTTCGACACTCTTTGACCACAAACTAGACTCAGATGGTTTGCCTGAGAATACTCTTAGTGATCTTACTACGTTCGGGATTTTGTTTATTCCTGATAAATTATTTAATTGTCTTTCGTCAAGTTTGGTCTACTACCTTTATTTGTTTTATGACAGTCATAATAATATTCAGTATTATGTCGCGTCCTTGTGAATTTAGCATTTAAGCGACCATATTTCATATCATATTTGTTTGTAAAGCAGGTGCGGAATCTGTTTTTATTCATCTCTGGAAGGTGCCTTTCACAGGAAAATCGCAAACGTTTTTTATTCTCATAAGAGCCGAAGGCTCCCCCGTTAGGTGGTGAATCTCGACCCTCGTTATTATTTTAAGTTTTTGGCTGTACAAGCCCTTTTTTATTTTGCTTTGTGGTTTATATTTCTCTGGAGGGTCCCTAGAGGTACAGTAGTCGAGTATAGATTACGCGGCGTGATAATCTTGGTAGAGTTCTCCTTTTGCAGACGTAATCAGGCTCCTCCTTGAGAAATTGGCACGCTGTCTGTCCGGTGCGGAAATCAGTTTCACTTTATGATCGCACACTATTATTTCATGTTTTCAAATAATTTTTTTGTTTTTTTACCAGGGCGTGGGAATCAGTTTAGCTTTATGATCGTATACAACTATTCAGTATTAGTGATCACACAGTCACTTAATTTTTTAAATTTTTTTGGATTTTTAACCATTAGAAATAATTAAAACGCATTTGTTTTTTTTTTTACCAGGGTGTGGGAATCAGTTTCACTTTATGATCGCACACAGTTATTCAGTATTAGTGATTATTAGAAATATTTAAAACGCGCAGCCAATTTCACACGTGTGCTTTTAAGACTAGTTAAAAAATAATTTTTCATCAAGATAATGCACCTGTTCACAATGATGTTTTAACAATGACAAAATTACACAAATTAAAGTACGTATTGCCTGGCATCCATCGTATTTACCAGATTTGGCTCTCAGCGACTACTATTACTCTTCAGAATCCTGAAACAATTCCTTCGTGGACAGTGTTTTTCGTCGAATGAAGAAGCTATCACAGCCGTAGACAGATATTTTGCAGAGCTTCAAGAAAGTCATTACAGGGATGAATTATTGGTATAAGTGTATTGCAGTTAGGGGAGATAATATTGGATATAAAAATATATTTCGTGCCATAAACAAAATTTTTTCAATTCGAGCTCATAAACTTTTCAACCAACCTGTATGTTCTTTTTTAGAATGACTAACGTTAGAATTATTTTCACTTAATGTTAATTTATGAAGAATAATCACTACTGCAATCACGCATGCAAAATACACTTTTGATTACTTTATTGTTTTGTTGTTATTAAAATAAAATTTTTATAATTACTCAATAATTTAAATTTACAAAATTTTAATGTAATTTACTTGAATTTTGTGTATAATTTAATTAGAAAAAAATTATTTTGATATAAATATTAAATAGAATTAATATTTCGCTCGGGCGCCAATTGAATAAAAATGCGCTTTTATTTTGTTGGACCGTATCAGAACATTACCAAACAGATATATTTGTCAAAATTAATTTCCGTTATGCTGTAGCCAAAAATGTTTTTTCAATTGCTTATTCAGTCAAGGCGCGAGTAATGGCTGTTGCTTACGCAAGGTTAGCACTTTAGCGCAAACAGCAGTATTACACCGAAAACGCGTGTGGCTGTTCTGTACGTGTAAAATATTAAAGGTTTAATTTACCGTGCTGATTCCTCGAACCGGATTCAGCTGTTCTATTTATATGAAATATTAAATAGTTGAATTTACTGAGCAGATTCCCGGAATCTGATTAAGCTTTATTTATTTTAACTGTGATAATTTATTATGTGTTAACTTGTATAGGCGGATATGCATACCAAATTCTAAGTCTGCATATAAGTATGTACAAAATTGAAAAGTTAAAATTTTACTGCTCGTTGTTGGGACGGGTGGTGGAAGGTTGTGTGCACGTCATGGCAATTATCGAAAACGAATTTTGGCGGGAATTAATTAAAACCTTTAGTGGAGAAAAAGTTTTATGGGAGATAAAAAACGAGCATTATAAAAATAAATTGAAGCGTATGCAAAGTTGGCAAAGACTTTTAAATAATAATATAAAGAAATTGATGAAGAGAATTGATATTGTAGCATGCGCATTAATGACATGCGAAACTCCTATAAAAGAAACTAAGTGAAACTTTGGTATTATTACCACCTCGACTTCCTGAGAGACCAGGAAACGACAACAACAGGGATATATACGATGGAGGACCCCGATTTTGAAAATATGGTGAGGAAAATTTATTATTGCGAATACTTATATATGTATATGCAGTCATACAACTGACCCAACCGTGTTAAAATACTCTTCGTATTTATTGCAAACGTGCTTCGCTGCATTTCCTCGTTGAATCGCTCTTAGTTTTGAAATATCACAAGTACTTTGCAAATTGTGCTTTGTACATTATTTGTGCTAACAATTTGTGAATCGACGCTGTCACTTATATACTGCAAGCCATTTTTCCGTGATAAGAAATCATGAATACAACAATATTCTAAAACTATTTAGATACTTTATATGCTAGGGTAAGTCTACCTCCATACACTAGTCGTTTAAAACTTATTAATCTACCTACACTTTCTAGTCGTAGGGAAATGCTTGGCATAATATTCTTAGTGAAACTTTTGAATGGAACTGTTTGCAGTTCTTTTCTCCTGTCTGAAATTAAATTTAATATCCCGGTTCGCATTTCGAGGCAGTTTAGACCTTTACTGCTAAAATCTTGTAGATCAAATTTTGAATTAAACGAGCCATTCCGCCGTATATGTCATGATTTTAATTCTCATTCCAGCACATTTGACTTATCTGACTCACTTTTTAAAATTAAAATTTATGTTTTTCTCTTAATAAATGAAAATGTAACAATTTATTATATTGTAACTTTAGATCTTAGCTGTTGAAATTTTTGTTTCTGTAGCTGAGCAGTTTTAGATCTCAACACTTAAAAAACTCTCTCGCCTTTTCTGACTTGGCTAATTCCGCACGTATGCGGATTGCGCCCCTCGCGTCGGTTGGGCGGGAGGAGGGTAATCGTAGGGTTTATTATTATAAGAGGTAATGGTTATTCTGTTTACGAAAGCTACTGCATAATATTCCGAAAGCGACTAACTGGCTTCTTTAATTCTCAATAAGCAGGTGTGCATCATCTCCTATGAAAACATAAGGAAATTCTTCCTCGCTCAGTGAAACACTTGCCGCTTGGGGAATAAATAGTTGATTGTAATCCAATCCTTCCTTAAATTTACTTTAAGCGTCAGACGCTCTTCCGTTTGCACCAACTTTAACGAATATGAACAAATATTTCGCATTAAAAATTGCCATCGTTATAATTTAGTAAGTTTTGTTGCAATTGCAATAGCATGAGCCTGTTCCAGACGGTTTCATAATTTCAACATGCTTGCCATCGATCGTTCCAATGCAGCTGAGGAAGTTCCATAGTGTACAGAAATTGTTAGCGATGAAACTTCACTCATTTTCAGTTTTTGGAATCTGAAATAAGAATAAAAATAATTTTAGTTTACTTTCTATTTTCAGGCTCATTTGCAGTAAAAAACGAAAGAAGTTTGGCAACAATGCAAAGTTTCTTGAAAAAGCCATACAACACCTTGAACAAGCAAAATAATCAGAAACTATGCGTGATGAAGCTGACGTATTTGGTGAATCATGGAAAATTTTATTAAGGAAATTACAGTGAAGCAAAAGAAAGACTTGTACAGAGAGATATATTGATTTTGAAGGGACTTTTCTCTTAAACTATTTCAGATTATAAGCTGCAACCAAGAGTAACAATATGGTAATATTATGTATTCTTATAAAAATTTTAACAATAAATCAGTTTTGATGTTAACAATTGCAAAAAAATGAAATATCTCATATTTGAGCTGCCAATAAAAATAAAAACTTGTACGCTGACAGCACTTTAAAGGCAATTATCAAGATGGTACCGTTATATTATAAACTATTATTTGGTATTAATTGCGTATCGTCAAAATATAATATTTGGTAACCGAATTTTATTTTGTGCGGTTGTAGTTTAAAAGGTGCATAAATAAATATCTCAAGACTTACAAGTTCTTGTAGACAAATATTGGTAAGACAACAAAAGTACTCGCAAAATGGGCAATATTTTCAAAAAGACTGGTAGAGTTGGAAGACTTGATGGTTTTGGAACGCCGAAAAGAATTTGTACCAAGTACAGTTGCTTGGAGTATTAAGCAACAACCTAAAATATTCGATGTTGATAACGCTAAGGCGTTGGAGAAAGCTGGCATTGCAAAACTTCACCTCAAACTGTTCAGAAGTGTTTGCCATGAAGGTGTTTTTTTTTGTTTTATTAAAGACTCCACCATTAACAGGAGTTCTTTATAATTTTCGTTTCACATGCGTACGAAATTTTTAAATTTTTGCATAGAGTTTGCTTGCAAATGCTTGCTATTTATGTGATAGCTTGGAACATATTTATAAGTCGCGGTAGGACTATAATTTCTGCTTTTATTCGCCTATTCGCTTGGGGAGAAATTAGAGTAGTAATGCGGCAGATCTTATTTGCATTTTGACTACTCTTCCGCCTATTCCCGTAATTTCAAAATTTGATTGTTTTGTTGGCAGCTTTAGATTATTTTGTGCTCTAGACGCTTTGAATGATCGTTGTGATTCTTGATCTATTGCGGCTCTTAGTTTGAACAGTTCTCCTCGGTCTTCGCTGGAGACAATTGCTGTGGCTATTAGTACCCCATTTTGAATTTCACTGTGTAGCACTTGAGATTTTAGTGCGTTTGAGCAGCATGGTGTCTTTTGGCAATTTAAGTTTATACGCTCTTGTGCATAAGTTCGCATGACGTTTGTTTATACTGTTCGGATGTGAACGATTGTGTTTTGAAAAAGCTTCTGTTTAAATTGTTGTTGCAACTAACTTTAGGTCGTGTTTAATGTTTTCTGTTATGACAATTTTGTCTACGATTTTTGCGATTTCATATTGGGTAGTTAGAGAATCTTTAATTTTTTGCCACGTGGTGATTTTTCTTGATAAGAGCGCTTGCTCAAACAACATAACGATTTCTGGTAATGCTGCGGTGCAGAATAGGATTCCAATTGGTCGTGGGTATTGTTTGTGTCGATAGAAGCAGAGAACGTAAATGAATAGAGAAGGAGCAAATGTTAAATAAAATCTGTTTGAGTACTAATTTGTAATTCCACATGAGGGAACATCGAAAAATATAACTTCGAAAAAGAAAAATACACCACACAATATGCGAAATTCTATAAATAGACACAACGAATATTCCTATATGAAAAATCGTTGCGCATACCTATTTAGATTTATGTTTTCAATTTCTATGATATGACAAATTTATAATTATGAAAAGCCTTTTGAATTAAAAAGGAGGATTACTGGCAAAAACCCCAGAATTCATAATAAAATAACCTTTGATATGCAATTTTTCCAACTTTTGTATATGCGTTGCGTAAGCAATATACTTATTAAACAAATGATAATAATAAAACTGTGGCTAAGCGGTCGCGTTTCCATTTACTTATGTATATAGTGGGTTAGGTAGTAGGCGTAAAGGAGTTAAGCTCAATCCGAATACGAGCATATACATACGTTCGAATCGGAAAATACATAAAATTAAAAATTAATTTAATTTTTTTATTTTATTAATTGGAATTAATTAGCATATCTCAATTCAATTACTTAAATAGCATATTTTACTTCCTGATATAATTAAAATATATCAAAAAAAATATGTTCATATGTTTGGGTTTATTGCATATTCCTTATTATGCGTATTTACACACATACATCCTTAAATACACGTACGCTGATGCTTGCTTTTCTTGCCTCTTGCCTTTTCTTGACACGCCTCTGTGCATGGTGGTAAGCCAACGAAATAACGGCGAGTTCGCGCAGACATTGCGTTGTTGAAAAAAACCAAATGACGACTTTGTCCACAAACATACATATGTATATACATGCATACATACATATATGAGCTCGCATACATATTGACACCAAATTGTGTGAATCGTCGCGGAGTTGACAAAATTTGTTTGAATCGACAATTTTATGACAATGTCGGTCGGCTATGTTGTCTCGTTTGTCTTTTTTGCAGTGGTTTGCTATTGAAAGTTGACTTATGCTCTTTTGAAATATTGCGATTACCGATTGGGCTGCATTTTCATAGCGTCATATTTAGATGAAATGGGCTAAATCGACAAACTATGAAATAATGATAATAAGTAAACATATAAAAGTACTATATGCGGTGTGCTTAGTATATATAGAAGTAGTTAATGATTTCATTTGAACGGCAATTTTATATAAATTTTATAATTTAATGCCATAAATAGTGCATAATGTGAAAAAAATTAAAATAATATTTCAAATCGCTAAGAGGTCATGTTGCCAATTCTCCTTTCTGAAGGGAACACCAGACAAATTCTTCAATTTCTGATTTTTAGCAAATGTTGTGAGGAGGCAGCTTGTGGGCAAAATACAAATGCGAGGGGAATAGTAGGATCAGAGAATGTAAATGAAGTTGTAAAATTGAAACTTCTTCAATTTTACTGAAGACATTCAAATTCAATTTCATTCATTCATTATTTTATAAACTTAATTACGCGCATTTGCGTAGGAATTCAATATGCAAACCAAATGTGGTTTACCAGGCGCACAGAAAAAATAGCGCGGCGCAGAGTTATGAACGAACGTACTTTGCTTTGAAGCAGACGCACGTTCCTTATGAATGAATTTGTTGTCGTTGTAATATGAAATACTTAAAAAATATGCCGCGAGTTTGCTTGAATATTATTGGCCGATGATGGTGCGTCTACGTTTTTTTGTCACTTGCGCGAATGTTTGATTTTTTGCGAAAGACATATTGAGGGACATACATATGTACATATATGCAAATATATTTGGACATGCGAATGAAGGAAGGCAATTTCAAGAATACTCACATATAGATATATGAACATTGAAGCAAGTAAACAACAATAGCTGTTTGAGTTCACAGATTAGATAAAATTGTTCGAATATTTTCTGTGGTGCTGCTTGTATAGCACACTTAATTATTGCAACGTAAAATATTTTGCCTAAGTTCAAATCCTATCATATTTTTATATAAGTACTATTTTATTATTTTTATAACCCTTTTTTATCGAATAATATTTTAATTCTATTTTCATATTATTTCCCTCATTATTAATATTTTCCTGTCAGAAGTCAATTTCTTTCGTTTTTATTATTTAAATTTTTGTTTATGCGCATACCAATGAACATCTGTGCATATGTATGTATATACATTTTGCTTAGAGAGTGGTGTAGTTCGTTGCGTAAATTGACAGGATAGTGAAATATTATTTTCGAACCTGTGCGTTTTCGATGTTCCCTCATCGTAATTAACATTTTAGAACAGCTAACATTGACTCCTTCTCTATTCATTTACATTCTCTGATAGAAGAGACAAACAATTGGAAACACTCGATTGAAATTTGATAAATTCTTCAACATTTTTTTTTGATAGTTGTTATAATGTCATACGTTTTTAAATAAGAGGTTTCGGGTCGCTGTACGCTCGTTACATTACATGAAAATTACTTTGTTGTTTAGTTGGTGGACTTGTAAGGTTGGATTTTTCCTGTATTTTCCCTGCATATTGAAAATTCGGCCTTTTTGCGTAGTTTACTGTATTCGTCCTTATGCCGGATTTGGTTGTGATTTCGGTGGTGTTAGTCGAGGGGGTTGGTTATAATACAGGCTCTGTTGCCGTGTTTGCTGAGGAGGGTTATAAAATGTTGGGTTATGTGTTTGTGGGTATTGCTGTGGTCTCATAAAAGGTTTGGTCTTTGTAGGTATTGTTGTGGTATTGAGAGCGATTGATTGGGTCTGTATAATTAATATGCCAACTCCGGGTGAAATTGATGCGGTTTTATATAATTCTTTGGTGGTAGTGGCAGTTTATAGTTAAAGTCATTTAATCCATTTTGATGGTTGCTTCTGGATTTTTGATTCTCTAATTTAGACATAAATGAAATGCTTCTGAAAGGTATCTTTATTCTTTCATATCCAACAACTGTAGAAGATCACCATTGAGTCCTCTTACGTCCCTTTAGTTTGCTCGTAGATTTGTAGTATGCTTTCGACACTCTTTTTCACCAAACTAGACTTAAATGGTTTGACTGGGAATTCTCTTAGTGATCTTACTCCGTTCGGGATTTTGTATATTCCTGATAAATTATTTATGTGTCTTTCGTCAATAGTGTGGTCTACTACCGGTATTTGTTTTATGTCAGTCATAATAATATTCTGTATTATGTCGAGTCCTTGTGAATTTAGCATTTAAGCGACCATATCTCATATCATATTTGTTTGTAAAGCAGGTGCGGAATCTGTTTTTATTTATCTCTGGAAGGTCCTTTTCACAGGAAAATTGCAAAGGTTTTTTATATATATAAGAGCCATAGGATCCCCCGTTAGGTGGTGAATCTCAACCCTTGTTATTATTTTAAGTTTTTGGCTGTACAAGCCCTTTTTAGACTCTCGCAACATGTTGCTACAGAGTATAATAGTTTTGTTCACCTAACGGTTGTTTGTATCATCTAAAACTAATCGAGTTAGATATAGGGTTATGTATATAAATGATCAGGATGAAGAGACGAGTTGAAATCTGGGTGACTGTCTGTCCGTCTGTCCGTCCGTGCAAGCTGTAACTTGAGTAAAAATTGAAAAAATTTAAATTCTTAATGAAACTTGGTACACATGTTTCTTGGTACCGTGAGACGGTTGGTATTGCAGATGGGCGGTTGATATTGCAGATGGGCGTAGTCGAACCACTGCCACGCCCACAAATCCACATGCCCATTAATCAAAAGCAAATAAATTTCCATAACTAAGCTCCGCAATAAGATACAAGACTGTTATTTGGTACACGAGATCACATTAGGGAATGGCATCTGCAGTTAAAATTTTTTTTTAATTGGGCGTGGTCCCGCCCCTAATAGGTTTACTGTGCATATCTCCTAAACTGCTAAAGCTATAATAACAAAATTCACTGGAAGCAAATGTTTTTAGCACCTCTACCTACGGTGTGAAAATGGGTGAAATCGGGTGACAACCCCGCCCACTCCCCATGTAACGGTACTGTTAAAAACTACTAAAAGCGCGATAAATCAA
The DNA here is from genome assembly GCF_042242935.1 of Bactrocera oleae. Taxonomy (NCBI): domain Eukaryota; kingdom Metazoa; phylum Arthropoda; class Insecta; order Diptera; family Tephritidae; genus Bactrocera; species Bactrocera oleae. The sequence goes on from NC_091536.1 coordinate 30,722,869, forward strand.
GCACTAAACACGCCAGAGACATTAAATTTTATCTCAGGGATGGTATGAGATGACTTTATAGGAACCGCGTGAAAACCCATATCTTGGGATCTTTTTAACGGATTTAAACCAAATTTATTACATAACATTCTTTTTATATTTCTATCTTATGATGCGAAAATGGGTGAAATCGGATTACAACCACGCCTATTTTCCATATGACACCATTTTAAATTCCACTTGATTCCTTCACTTTCCACTATGCAAATCAAGCAGCAATGATTATATCGGCGTAAAACTTTGCGTGAATAATACGTTTAAAGTATGCCACCTTGTGACCAAAAATTCTCTAAATCGAACCAAAACTGTTCAAGCCCCTAGGTACTGAATATGTGGACCCCAGTACCTATAGTTGACATTTTACTGTAAATATCGGCCATTGTGTAAGATATATAATTGAAATTCATAAAATAGAATAAATAAATGAAATGATCGATAATAGTATGTCTTTGTTTTAAAAATGGGTTGAATCGGATCAATAGTTCTTGTAGCCCTCATATATCTTATATAAATATTTTTGACCTTCCGGGTGACTTTATACCTCATATGTGAGTTATCTCAATGAAAATGAGAGAGCGTGTTTTACTCATAACAAGATCAAATCGGGTTAAAATTTTCCTTAGCCCCCATGTAACTAATATCAGGATTTTCGAACATTCGTTTGACTTTACTCCATTTGATTTGGATGGTATATGAGGTACCTTAATGAAACAGTGGGAGCATTTTATTAGTCTGTGGCATGTTAGTAATATGTGGTATTGGAAAAAATTAATAAAATCGGGTTAATACTGCCCTCAAATTCCATATACTACTTATAATGCTTTTCGTTATTCTAACCAGTTTTATGCCGAATATGTCGGCCAATGAGTATTAATATTTTTTTTTATTTATAAAATTGCTTCAAAATATGTTCTCGAGTATAGCTGAGCAATGTCAAAATTAATATATTTCTCTATCCGCAATATATATATGATTTCCGTCTTTCCACCTGACTTTACACCGTTCCGGTTGATCAACGTGATATTTTAACGAAATTAAGTGGAAAAGATTTCTTAAAAATCATGTGGTTTGCCGCTGAACTAGAATGAAATTAGTATATACTAAGTCTAAACCTCACACCTTCATATAATGAATTCCGATTCTCTGGTTGACGTTTGCCACCTAAGCTTATAATATAAAATTTAGCCACTTTGGTGGAGTTAATATCACATTCATACTTATGTATATCTCACTTTAAGCAATAAAACTGAGACTAAGTTTATGGCCTTTAATATAAGTCAAGAAGATACCAAATTTGTTTGTAATTTAATCACGATATCATTTAATAATGGATGTCTAATTCAACATTTTTTAATATACGGTTTGGAGGAATTTTGTGGTCTTTAATTTTCCAAGCTCACATGTACTACTTATGGTATAATTTTTTTCGTCAATTTGAAATTGAATAGACAGTTTTTCTTAAAAATAATGTATATCGCTGCATATGAATGAAATTGGTCTAGACTTTGATTAAACCTTATAACCCTAATATACTGATTTCCGCTCCTCTGGTACAACAGCAACCTCATATACCCCACATATTAAATATAACCCCTTTGGTTCAGTTTATATCACATATACCATGTTTGAGTTAAATAGCTTCTTTTTATAAAAGTTAACATTTCAGAGAAAAAAATAGTATAGACACAAAATAAATCTATGAGCAATAAGTTAATAAGATACCAAATAATAATCGAGTAATGAATGTTGAATTCTTTCGCAACATTTTTATACTTTCGCAACATGTTCCAACAGAGTATAGTTTTGTTCACCAAAGAGTTGTTTGCATCACCTAAAGTGATAGATATAGATTTCTATATACATATATTTCTTCTAATATTTGGTGATAATCAGTGGTTAGGTATATTTTCTCAGCCATCATGTTGAACTTATTATAAAATATACCAGACAACAATGCTAAAAAAGTTTCTTAGAGTGCTGGACTTTGTATAGAGCAAAAAAATCTTTCTAGAAAAAATTGCATGAAATAAATATCAGTAATGTAGTATCAAAAGGGCTAAAGACCCTTTTTATGTGGTTATAGATAAACTGCGACCATCGGTTTACATGCTACAGTCTATTATTTCAGTTTTGCGACACATTTTAATATGAAGGTCATGAGGTGAACTGTAAACTCAATAAAATTACATTTTTACCTAGCGCCGTTGGCAGCTTATGAAAGATTTAGATATTAAGACAGAAAGCAAAAAAATTTACATACCTGCTCTACATATGTGTATACCATACCTAATTATATGTAAGTTATTGTTAATTTAGCCTTCATGGGTAGACCCTTCAAAATAGGTACCATAGATCCCCCTGTTTTAGAAAGCGTTTAACAAAAGTAATTTACGGAGGGGTTTTCCGAGAACTTAATTTCAATACAATGAAATAAACTACTAATTTCTAAAATATAAATATAACTAAATATTATGTATTATTATGTTAGTGAATAGCTAAGTAATATATAGGTATACAAAACTACGTAAGCTGTACCAACATGTTGCAAGAGTATAATAAATATCAGTACCCTGTGTTTGTAATTTCAGTTTCACTAGATGTCTTTACAAGCAATGTGCTTTATTCAAACTAATTTTAGTGTATTAGTTATATAGTGTTTAAAGTATTATTATATACAGTGATGAACAAAACCGTATTATATACAGTGGCGAAACACATATACATATGTGCACCAGTATACCATAGTACCTATACACGGAAGAGGAAAGGAGTCATAGCAAGGACTTACAAGGAATTACAGTGAAAGAGAGCTGCACCTAGGATCCAACTTTTAACACCCGGACGGACTGAATTATATACGTATTATCTATAAGTATTTTATATATTAATCCATTTATTATTAATTAATCATGCCTAGATTAAGTAGAAAATCTATGTTACTAAGTCGACTTCAGAATAAAAGGCGTATGAGAGTTCTTCGTGCAAACTCTTTATATAGAGATAGTGAGCAGTCACAAAATACTGTAAGTCACGCTAATCATAGATTAGATTTCGATGCACGTCTGTCCGAACAAATTATCAATACAAATCAACATAGAACCAGGCGGGAAAATCCGCAAATTCGCTCTGAAGAGCAAATAAGAGATACTCGAGGTCATAGGTCTCGGCGTGAAGACCCCGAGGTTCGATCTGTTGAGCAAGTTGCAAATACTGTTCAACATAGAACAAGGCGGCAAGATCCCCAAATTCGCTCTGAAGAGCAAATAAGAAATACTCGAGGTCATAGACCTCGTCGAGAAAATCCTGAGGTACGTTATGATAAACAAAGTAGGAACACTAGGGATCATAGAGAACTTCGCGCAAGAAATCCTGAGTATAGGAATTTAGAGCACATTCGTGATCAAATGCAAAGGGAACATGCAAGAAGAAATCCTGAAATAAGGAGAGAGGAGCGTGATAGAGAAACACAAGGTCGACAGCTTAGTAGGAGGGGTATGAGGGAAGAAATTTTGAATCAGAGACGTCTTAGACAAGGTCAAGTTCGCCTTCGTAGAGATAACCCACTCAATAGACAAATTGAAAACCAAAGGCAGTCCCAACGAATTCGATTAACGAGAGAAAATAATGTTATAGAAACTGATAATAGTGGCAATTTAACAGATTTCAAAAACATTTATTTCCAAAATATACCTACTGAAATATGTATTTGCTGCGGCGGCTGATGGTTTTCACACCAAGTTCGCAAATTAAATTTCGAAACTATTGCGCAAGGTCATCCGAATGCTGCATCCGCCTTCTTTTTAATGCAAAAATTTTACCCCAATTGAAGAACGTCTCATAATGCCTAGATTTCCTTTTAGGACAATCCGTCCGTTAGGATATCAAGGTCAGAGTTTGCTCAAAGGTGCTGTTGTTAATATACCAATTTCTGTTAACAATATTGTGACATCTCTACCAAGGTCCTTTGATGAGGCTCATGTTATACAAATTCACTTAAGAAGGCATTTGGAATACAATCATGATTACATGATCGATACCATACGCCCCGCAAAGATTATGGAAGCTTTGCAGTTCTTAGTGAATAACTGGATTTCAGAATTTAATAACCAAGTAGAAGTTCCGTTTGTTGCATCTGCAGAGGATTCCCGATTGGTTCAATCTTTTCATGCGGCACAAACTTCTCATGATAATCCCTGAGGTAATAATATTCCCACGGGTCTTTTACCTTCAGAGCTAAATCCAGGCGGTCAAGAAACTCTTTTGGACAATATTCCTGTAGAAAACTTAAACTATAACCGTTTAGTTATAGCGCCAGGTGAAGGACAAAGACCAATTGACATAATTCAAGATAATAATTTAGAAGAGTTGTCATTTGGAACAATACTTACGTGGTATACGTTGGGCAGAAGCGTACATGCTCTGAAACATATAGCAAGATAATACGTTCTGAAATTCGCCGTTTTGACAGAACAGCGTGTACCATTCTAAAGTTGTTCCATGATTACAAAAAATTAGAACTGCTACAAATTAAGAATAGTACATCCATTTGCCTTAGAAAGTTTTCAGGTCGCAGCCGAGTTACGGCCCAAAATCTATTAAACGAAAACTTTGTATAAAACTTGATTCAACACGATGATGGTTACAATTTTTATTCAAATAAACCACCCATTAGCCATAGGGTTAATACTTTTAATTCAAACACTACAAATTTGTTTATTAACAGGACTAATAGCAAAAAGATTCTGATTCTCCTATATTTTATTTTTAATTTTTCTAGGAGGAATGCTAGTGTTATTCATCTATGTAACTTCATTAGCTTCAAATGAAATATTTTCTTTGTCCATAAAATTAACAACTCTTTGTATCTCTATTATAACAGGCCTTACATTTATTTCTCTATTTATTGATAAACTCTCTACACTTCCTTTTATCCAAAACTTAGAAATAAATGCCTACTTTAACATTAATTTATTTACACCTGAAAATTCATTAAATCTACACAAACTATATAATTTCCCAACAAACCTCATAACAATTTTATTAATAAATTATTTATTAATTACGCTAATTGCAGCAGTATAAACTAATGAACAAACCTTTACGAACCCAACACCCCTTATTTAAAATTGCAAATAACGCTCTAGTAGATTTTCCAGCCCCAATTAATATTTCAGCTTGATGAAACTTCGGGTCACTATTAGGATTATGTTTAATTATTCAAATCCTCACAGGGTTATTTCTAGCTATACATTACACTGCAGATATTAATTTAGCATTCAATAGCGTAAACCACATTTGTCGTGACGTAAATTATGGTTGATTACTACGAACTCTTCCCGCTAACGGTGCCTCATTCTTTTTTATTTGTATTTATTTACATGTAGGACGTGGAATTTACTACGGTTCATATTTATTTACTCCTACATGATTAGTAGGAGTCCTAATCTTATTTTTAGTTATAGCAACAGCTTTCATAGGGTATGTACTACCTTGAGGACAAATATCTTTCTGAGGAGCAACAGTTATTACTAATTTATTATCAGCTATCCCATACCTAGGAATTGACTTAGTACAATGAGTATGAGGAGGATTCGCAGTAGACAATGCTACTCTAACCCGATTTTTCACATTTCACTTCATGTTACCATTTATTGTACTAGCAATAACATTAATTCATCTTTTATTTCTTCATCAAACTGGCTCAAATAATCCCATCGGATTAAACTCCAATATTGACAAAATCCCTTTCCACCCCTACTTTTCATACAAAGATATTGTAGGCTTCGTAATTATAGTAGCAGCCTTACTACTTTTAACATTAATTAATCCATATTTATTAGGAGACCCAGACAACTTTATCCCAGCTAACTCTTTAGTTACCCCAGTTCATATTCAACCAGAATGATATTTCCTTTTCGCTTACGCCATTCTTCGATCAATCCCTAATGAACTAGGAGGAGTCATTGCCCTAGTATTATCAATTGCTATCCTAGCTATTCTTCCATTTTACCACTTAAGAAAATTCCGGGGGGTTCAATTTTACCCAATCAATAAAATTTTATTTTGAACTATAGTGGTTACAGTAATTTTATTAACATGAATTGGAGCACGACTAGTAGAAGAACCTTACGTTCTAGTAGGGCAAATTCTTACTATCATTTATTTCTTATATAATATCATTAACCCCTTAATTAATAAATGATGAGACAATTTAATTAATTAATTAGTCGATGAGCTTGAACAAGCATGTGTTTTGAAAACACAAGATAGAAATCAACCTTTCTATTAACTTTGCTAAATAAAATTAACCATATATAATAAATTAATAATAGTTTGAACCCAATTACAAATAACAAAAAATTTAATGAAAATGAAATGAAAATGAAATGAAATGAAAAAATTTATCATAACGAAACCGAGGTAAAGTCCCTCGAGCTCAAATAAACATAAATGAAATAAAAGTCAACTTTAAATAAAATATAATACTAAACAAATCACACCCCAAAAAAATAACACAATATAATATACTTATAAATAAAATTCTAGCATATTCAGCTATAAAAATTAAAGCAAACCCTATATTCAACATTAAACCCAGAAACCAATTCCGATTCACCTTCAGCAAAATCAAAGGGACTTCGATTAGTTTCAGCTAAACAAATACAAAACCAAACTAGTCTCATAGGAAACAAAATTACCAAAAACCAAACAAATTTTTGATAATAAAAAAAGTCTAAAATATTATATCTACCAATTAAAAAAACAAAGGACAACAACACCAATGCTATTCTAACTTCATAGGAAATTGTTTGTGCAACAGCACGTAATCCCCCTAATAAAGCATAATTAGAATAAGTTGATCAACCAGCAATCATAACAGTATAAACCCCCAGTCTAGCACAACACAAAAAAAATAACAATCCTAAATTAAAAGAAAATAATTTAACAAATAAAGGTATACACAACCAAGCAACTAAAGACAAAAATAAAGAAAAAATAGGAGAAAAATAATAAGAAATATAGTTTGATAAAAGAGGATAAGTTTGTTCCTTAGTAAATAACTTAATTGCATCACAAAAAGGCTGAGGAATTCCCATTAAACAAACCTTATTAGGACCTTTACGAATTTGAATATAACCTAAAACCTTACGTTCCAAAAGAGTTAAAAAAGCCACTCTCACTAAAACACAAATTACTAAAATTAAACCCCCAATAACTGATAAAATAAATTCCATAAAAAACAAGTACTATTTGTAATAATAAATTACATAAATAAATTCTAAATTTATTGCACTAATCTGCCAAAATAGTAATTAATCACATTCTATAAATAAAATATTATTATTTTAATACCTGGTCCTTTCGTACTAAGGTATTATAAACAAGTAAGGAAGGGCTAAGTTCGGATGTAACCGAACATTTTATACTCTCGCAAAGTCAAATGGTATTTTCGTTTGAGATTTCTTTGTGGATTGACTGATATTTTCGGTAGAAGGTCAACTATAGGCACTGGGGTCCACATATTTAGTACTTAGGGGTTTGAACAGTTTTGGTTCGATTTAGACAATTTTTGGCCGCAGGGTGGCATACTTTAATTGCATTATTCACGCAAAGTTCTACCCCGATATAATCATTGTTACCTGATTTGCATAGTGGAAAGTGAAAGAATCAGATGGAATTGAAAATGGTGTTACATGGGAAATAAGCGTGATTGTAGTCCGATTTCGCCCATTTTCGCACTATGCCATAGAAACATGAAAAGAACGTTATGCACCGAATTTGGTTGAAATCGGTTGAGCAGATCTCAAGATATGGGTTTTCACCTAAAAGTGGGCTGTGCCACGCCCACTGTCTAATTTTGAACGCGGTTCCTATAAAGTCATCTTATACCATCTTAGAGATAAAATTTAATGTCTCTGGCGTGTTTAGTGCTTGATTTATCGCGCTTTTAGTAGTTTTTAACAGTACCGTTATGTAGGGAGTGGGCGGAGTTGCCACCCGATTTCAACTATTTTCACACCGTCAATAGAAGTGCTAAAAACATTTGCTTCCAGTGAATTTTGTTATTATAGCATTAGCGGTTTAGGAGATATGCACATTAAACCTATTAGAGGCGGGACCACGCCCACTTTTAAAAAAAAAGCTTTAACTGCAGATGCCCCTCCCTAATGTGATCCTGTGTGCCAAATAACAGTCTTGTATCTTATTGCGGAGCTTAGTTATGACAAGTTATTTGTTTTTGATTAATGGCGTTTTGTGGGCGTGGCAGTGGTCCGATTACGCCCATCTGCAATACCAACCGTCTCACGGTACCAAGAAACATGTCTACCAAGTTTCATAAAGATATCTCAATTTTTACTCAAGTTAGAGTTTGCACGGACGGACGGACGGACAGACAGTCACCCGGATTTCAACTCGTCTCTTCATCCTGATCATTTATATATATGTAACCCTATATCTAACTCGATTAGTTTTAGGTGATACAAACAACCGTTAGGTGAACAAAACTATTATACTCTGTAGCAACAGGTTGCGAGAGTATAAAAATTAAAGATAGAAAGCAACCTGGCTTACGCCGGTCTGAACTCAGATCATGTAAGAATTTAAAAGTCGAACAGACTTAACATTTAAGCGGCTACACCTAAAATTATATCTTAATCCAACATCGAGGTTTCAAACTTTTTTATCGATATGAACTCTCCAAAAAAATTACGCTGTTATCCCTAAAGTAACTTAATCTTATAATCACTATTAATGGATCAATAACTCATAAATTAATGATTTTAAATAATTAAAAGTTCATTAAATTTTAATATCACCCCAACGAAATGTTTTATATCATAAAAATAAACCAATTCCAAAAAATTTAAACAACACAAAATATAAAGATTTATAGGGTCTTCTCGTCTTTTAAATATATTTTAGCTTTTTAACTAAAATATAAATTTCTATTATAAATTTATATGAAACAGCTTATACCTCGTCCAACCGTTCATACCAGCCTTCAATTAAAAGACTAATGATTATGCTACCTTTGCACAGTTAAAATACTGCGGCCATTTAAACAATTTCAGTGGGCAGGTCAGACTTTAAAAATAACTCAAAAAGACATGTTTTTGTTAAACAGGCGGGTAAAAAATTTGCCGAGTTCTTTATATAAACTTAACATAAAAAATTATCTAAACAAAAAATATACTATCATTATTCCCTTTTATAAATCATTAATAAAACAATTTTTATAAATAAATTAAAATATAATAAATAATAAAATTTATAAAATAATTTATAACAAACTTTATAATGATTGCTAATTCTAAGCATACATTTTATATTATCACTATTAATTTTTAATAATTTATCTTAAAGCTTATCCCTTAAGATATTCAAGTTAATAAATATTTCAATTAATTAAATAACCAAAACATCAAAAACTTGTAAATTAAATTTATTTCTAAAAAAACTAGATGCCTTTATAAACGAATAACATTTCATTTCTAATAATTTATTTAAAATAATTTTGACACATTAACTCTAATAAATTATTAACTCTTATAAAATCGATATTAATAAATTCCTATTAATTATTTAATAAACCCTGATACACAAGGTACAATAAATTAAATCTTCTTTTACTACAAAAATTTTTCAAAATATTTCAATTACCTTTCACAATACTAATAAACTATTATAAATATTATTTTTTCATTAAAAATTACTAAAACATTAAATTATACAATTATTTTTAATACAATAAATCAAAAAAAAACAAAAAACTTAATAAATAAATATTGATATTGATTCAATTTATATTGATTTGCACAAAAATCTTTTCAATGTAAATGAAACGCGTTACTAAATAAGCTTTAAACTGTCATTCTAGATACACCTTCCGGTACATCTACTATGTTACGACTTATCTTACCTTAATAGTAAGAGCGACGGGCGATGTGTGCATATTCTAGAGCTAAAATCAAATTAACAATCTTTAAAGTTTTACTGTCAAATCCACCTTTACTAAAATATTTCAAAATTAGATTCGTCTAAATAAATTTATTGTAACCCATCTCTACTTAAACATAAGCTACACCTTGATCTGATATACATTCTTATAAAAATTATAGAAAATTATTATTCTAATAAAATATTCTGATAACGACGGTATATAAACTGAAAAACAAATTCAAGTGAGGTTCATCGCGGATTATCAATTACAGGACAGGTTCCTCTGAATAGACTAAAATACCGCCAAATTTTTTAAGTTTCAAAAACATAACTACTACTACCTTAGTGTTTACAATTACATTTTAAATAATAGGGTATCTAATCCTAGTTTATGATTAAAATTTACAAGCTTCAAAATATTTCTACAAAAAAATTCTTTAATTTAAAATTTCACCTAATAAACTCAATATTATTTCAAAACAATACATTTTAACTCACACCGAACCAATTTTATTTGCATTATTTGTATAACCGCGGCTGCTGGCAAAAATTTAACCAATGCTTTATGAAATCACTATTTTCAAGTTTCCTTGATTAATAATTCTATTTACTGAGATTACAGTTAAAATTCAATTACTATTAAAATAAATAAAAATACACGCAAAAACTTACATATAAAATAAATCAATAATAAAATTAAAAGCCAAAATAAAACTTTAATGTTAATAAATAAAAAATTATCAATCAATAATTAATAAATTACTCACACATTTAAATAACAATTATTAATTCATGAAGTTAAAAAATTCAAATTTTATTAAGTAAAAAAAATTAGTAATTCCTCCCGCGAAAATAACCACCCCCCAAGTAAGTTACCGTTTTTCATTAATAAAAATCAAGGGAAACTAGCCTTTTACAAAAAAACTCAAGTTCCTCAATTTATTAATAAATTATTTCAATAAAATTATAATTAAATCTTAATAATTAATAAAATATAAATAACAAAAAAAAATAAAAATAATAATTGAAATAATTATTAAATAAGATAATAAAAAAAAATCAAATTAATTAATAGGTATTTAATTAATATAACAGTTTTATCTAGTTTTTTTTTTTTTTATAATAATAAATTTATAAAATATTAAAGTTATCTTAAAATATATTAACTTATTTATTTATCTTTAATAAATTTTAAATTTTTATTTATATAATATTAAAGATAAATAGACGATATACCAAGTTAAGATTAATAGATATATATATACATATAAATATTTAATTAATTAATAGATATCTATTATCATATAAAACAAAGCCTTAAGATTCATAGATGTATAACAATTATATCAATTTATTTGTATATAATATAATCTAACATTATAAACATTTCTATATGTTATTAATGATAAAAATAAATGTATTGTATTCATCTCTTTATTTATATGAAGTTGGTCTTTTAATTCTCGGAAATGTCTATATTGGAATTTTAAATTATCTAGTCAACTTATTAATTTAATTTTTTAGACTACTTTTTTTATTTATGTAAATCATAAAAATTTTATACTTAATTAAATAATGTACACATTTTAAAATTAAGTATAGAAAAAAAAAAAAAAACTAGATGAAATTAGCCTATTTCAAATGAAATAAGTAAATTTCATTCAATGAATTGCCTGATAAAAAGGGTTACCTTGATAGGGTAAATTATGTAATAATATTACATTCATTATATTTAATAGAATTTAACTATTCCTAAAAGTATCAAAAACTTTTGTGCATCATACACTAAAATATAAACAACTTGAAAAGATAAGCTAATTAAGCTACTGGGCTCATACCCCATTTATAAAGGTTCCAATCCTTTTCTTTTTAATTTTTAATAATTCAGCTAAAATTATATTTTTCTTTATCCTAATAACAGGAACTATATATTACCATCTCGTCTAATTCTTGACTAGGTGCTTGAATAGGATTAGAAATCAATTTATTATCATTTATCCCCCTAATAAATAATAATAACTTGATATCTACAGAAGCCTCATTAAAGTACTTTTTAACTCAAGCTATAGCCTCAGCTGTATTACTATTTGCTATCATAATAAGATACCTAAACAATCACCCAATTATACAAGATAATACCATCTACGGTGACTTAATAATTACTTCATCATTATTATTAAAAAGTGGTGCTGCACCTTTCCATTTCTGATTCCCTAATGTAATAGAAGGGCTCTCCTGAATAAATGCACTCACTTTAATAACATGACAAAAAATTGCTCCCCTTATATTAATTTCTTACACTATACAAAGCAATTTTATTATCTTGGTAATTATTACTTCAACTGTTATCGGTTCATTAGGAGGCCTTAACCAGACCTCCCTACGAAAATTAATGGCTTTTTCATCAATCAATCATTTAGGGTGAATACTAGCAGCTATACAAGCAAATGAATCAATATGAATTATTTATTTCTCTTTTTACACATTCCTATCTTTCAGTCTAACCTTCATATTCAATAGCTTCAAAATATTTCATATTAATCAATTGTTTAATTAATTTTTCAGTTCTAAGATTCTAAAATTCATTCTATTTTTAAATTTATTATCTTTAGGAGGGCTTCCACCTTTTATTGGATTTTTACCTAAATGACTAGTTATTCAATTACTAGTGATAAAAAGTCAATATATCTTAATAACAATTATAACAGTAATAACATTAATCACATTATTTTTTTATTTACGATTATGTTTCGCCTTTATACTTAATTACTACGAAAACAATTGACCTACTGACATAAAAATTAATTCTATCTCTTTCAAAATTATATTAATCCTATCTTTGATCTCCACTTTCAGTTTAATCCTAGTGTCTATAATTTATTTATTCTTATAAATTTTATAGCAAGGCTTTAAGTTAATCAAACTAATAGCCTTCAAAGCTATAAATATAAGTTTAATCTTTTAAGCCTTAGTAAAATTTTACTCCTTTAGAATTGCAGTCTAATATCATTATTGACTACAAAGCCATGATTAAAAAAAATAAATTCTTATAGATAGATTTACAGTCTATCGCCTAAACTTCAGCCATTTAATCGCGACAATGGCTATTTTTAACAAATCACAAAGATATTGGAACTTTATATTTCATTTTCGGAGCCTGAGCAGGAATAGTTGGTACATCCCTTAGAATCTTAGTTCGAGCAGAATTAGGTCATCCTGGAGCATTAATTGGAGACGATCAAATTTATAATGTGATTGTAACTGCTCACGCTTTCGTAATAATTTTTTTCATAGTTATACCTATTATAACCGGAGGGTTTGGAAATTGATTAGTCCCTTTAATACTAGGAGCACCAGATATAGCCTTCCCCCGAATAAATAATATAAGATTCTGGTTACTACCTCCCTCTCTCACCCTATTGTTAGTCAGCAGCATAGTAGAAAACGGAGCGGGTACAGGTTGAACTGTATATCCACCCCTATCGTCTATTATTGCCCATGGAGGAGCATCTGTCGATCTAGCTATCTTTTCACTCCATTTAGCGGGTATCTCTTCAATCTTAGGAGCTGTAAATTTTATTACAACAGTAATTAATATACGGTCAACAGGAATTACATTTGATCGAATACCTTTATTTGTTTGAGCAGTAGTATTAACAGCCCTACTACTTTTATTATCTCTCCCTGTATTAGCAGGTGCTATCACAATACTTTTAACAGATCGAAATCCTTCCTTTTTCGACCCAGCAGGTGGGGGAGACCCAATTCTTTACCAACATTTATTTTGATTTTTCGGACACCCAGAAGTATATATTTTAATTCTCCCTGGATTTGGTATAATCTCACACATTATTAGCCAAGAGTCAGGTAAAAAGGAAACCTTTGGATCTCTAGGAATAATCTATGCTATCATAGCAATTGGACTTCTAGGTTTTATTGTATGAGCTCATCATATATTTACAGTAGGAATAGATGTCGACACTCGAGCTTACTTTACTTCAGCTACAATAATTATTGCAGTACCTACAGGTATTAAAATTTTCAGTTGATTAGCTACTCTCCACGGCACACAATTAAATTATTCCCCAGCAATATTATGAGCCCTAGGATTTGTATTCTTATTTACAGTAGGAGGATTAACGGGAGTTGTACTTGCTAATTCTTCTGTAGATATTATTTTACACGATACATACTATGTAGTAGCCCATTTTCACTACGTATTATCTATAGGAGCAGTATTCGCAATTATAGCTGGATTTGTACACTGATATCCTTTATTTACCGGACTAACTCTAAATCCTAATTGATTAAAAAGTCAATTTATTATTATATTTATCGGTGTAAATTTAACATTCTTCCCCCAACATTTCTTAGGGTTAGCAGGAATACCTCGCCGATACTCAGATTACCCAGACGCTTATACAACATGAAATGTAGTATCCACAATTGGCTCATCTATTTCTTTACTAGGGATCTTATTTTTCTTATTTATTATTTGAGAAAGATTAGTAACACAACGGCAAGTAATTTACCCTATACAACTTAGTTCATCAATTGAATGACTTCAAAATACTCCTCCAGCCGAACATTGTTACTCAGAATTACCTCTTTTAACTAACTATCTAATATGGCAGATTAGTGCAATGGATTTAAGCTCCATATATAAAGTATTTTACTTTTATTAGAAACAAATGACAACATGAGCTGCCCTTGGCCTTCAAGATAGAGCCTCCCCTCTTATAGAACAACTTACCTTCTTCCATGGTCACGCACTAATAATTCTAGTAATAATCACAACATTAGTTGGCTACTTAATGTTTATATTATTTTTCAACTCATACACAAACCGAAATCTCCTACACGGACAAACCATTGAAATAATTTGAACAATTCTCCCAGCTATTGTCCTCCTATTTATTGCTCTACCATCTCTTCGACTTCTTTACTTATTAGATGAATTTAATGAACCTTCAGTAACTCTAAAAGCTATCGGACATCAGTGATACTGAAGTTATGAATATTCAGATTTTTTAAATGTTGAATTTGACTCATATATAATTCCAACTAACGAATTAGCCACAGATGGATTCCGCTTATTAGATGTTGACAACCGAGTAATTCTACGTATAAATTCACAAATTCGAATCTTAGTGACAGCTGCAGATGTTATCCATTCTTGAACAGTCCCTGCTCTAGGGGTAAAAGTAGATGGAACACCTGGACGATTAAACCAAACAAACCTGGTTTATTTTACGGTCAATGCCCAGAAATTTGCGGAGCTAATCACAGATTTATACCTATTGTAATCGAAAGACTTCCTGCTAATCATTTCATTAAATGAGTAACTAATAGAGCTAACTCATAACTTTCATTAGATGACTGAAAGCAAGTATTGGTCTCTTAAACCACCTCATAGTAAATTAGCACTTACTTCTAATGAAAAAATTAGTTAAAAAATAACATTAGTATGTCAAACTAAAATTATTAAATTATTTAATATTTTTTAATCCCACAAATAGCCCCTATAGGTTGATAAAGCTTATTCATTATCTTTTCAATTACCTTTATTTTATTTAGTATAATAAACTATTACTCCGTAATCCCCCAAACACCTAAATCACAAATTTCAAATAAGTACTCAACAACTTCTTTAAATTAAAAATGATAACTAACTTATTTTCTGTATTCGACCCATCCTCAAGCATCTTCAATCTCTCTATAAATTGAATAAGAACATTTTTAGGATTATTATTAATCCCTTCCGCCTATTGATTAATGCCTTCCCGATGACATATCTTCTGAAATTCCATTCTATTAACCTTACATAAAGAATTCAAAACTCTTTTAGGCCCCTCAGGACATTCAGGTTCAACTTTCATTTTTGTCTCTCTATTTTCACTAATTTTATTTAATAATTTTATAGGATTATTCCCTTATATTTTTACTAGAACAAGCCATCTTACATTAACCCTTACACTAGCCATACCTCTATGGCTATGTTTTATACTATACGGATGAATTAACCACACCCAGCATATATTTGCACACTTAGTACCCCAAGGAACTCCAGCAGTACTTATACCATTTATAGTTTGCATTGAAACTATTAGTAACATTATCCGCCCTGGAACCTTAGCCGTTCGATTAGCAGCCAACATAATTGCAGGACACCTACTCCTCACTCTATTAGGTAATACTGGGCCTTCACTTTCCTACATAATTGTATCCTTTTTATTAATAGGTCAAATTGCTCTTCTAGTCCTAGAATCAGCTGTTGCTATTATTCAATCATATGTATTTGCAGTGTTAAGACTATACTCTAATGAAGTAAACTAATGTCAACACACTCAAACCACCCATTCCATTTAGTAGATTACAGCCCCTGACCTTTAACAGGAGCAATTGGAGCTATAACATCCGTATCAGGACTAGTAAAATGATTCCATCAATATGACATTTCACTCTTTGTATTAGGCAATATAATTACCATTTTAACAGTATACCAATGATGACGAGACGTTTATCGAGAAGGAACCTTTCAAGGTCTACATACTTTGCCTGTAACCTTAGGGCTTCGATGGGGAATAATCCTATTCATTTTATCAGAAGTATTATTCTTTGTATCTTTCTTCTGAGCTTTTTTCCATAGAAGACTATCTCCAGCTATTGAATTAGGGGCTATATGACCTCCAGCCGGAATCCAACCATTCAACCCATTCCAAATTCCTTTACTAAATACAGCAATTTTATTATCTTCGGGAGTCGCAGTAACTTGAGCTCACCACAGACTAATAGAAGGAAATCATTCACAAGCTACACAAGGATTATTTTTTACAGTCCTATTAGGAATTTATTTTACTATTTTACAAGCATACGAATACATTGAAGCCCCATTTACTATCGCAGACTCAGTTTATGGTTCTACCTTTTTCATAGCAACAGGATTCCATGGAGTTCATGTATTAATCGGAACTTCGTTCCTTCTTGTATGTCTAGTCCGTCATTTAAATAGTCATTTTTCAAAAACTCATCATTTTGGGTTCGAAGCAGCTGCATGATACTGACATTTTGTTAATATTGTTTGACTATTCCTATATATCTCAATTTACTGATGAGGAGGCTAATTTATAATTATCTATATAGTATATAAGTATATTTGACTTCCAATCATAAGGCCTACTAATTAGTAGTATAGATAATCTTTTCAATTGCTATTATAGCATCAATTTTAATTATTATTGCAAGAGTAGTAATAATATTAGCATCTATTTTATCAAAAAAAGCTCTTACAGATCGTGAAAAATGTTCTCCATTTGAATGTGGATTCGACCCTAAATCATCCTCTCGATTACCTTTTTCTCTTCGGTTCTTTTTAATCACTATCATTTTCTTAATTTTTGATGTAGAAATTGCTCTTATTTTACCTATAATTTTAATTATCTCCACTTCAAATATAATAGTATGAACAACAACAAGAATTGTATTTATTATTATTCTCATTACCGGCCTATATCATGAATGAAACCAAGGTATACTAAATTGATCAAACTAGGGTTGTAGTTAATTATAACAGTTGATTTGCATTCAAAAAGTATTGAAATATTCAATCTACCTTAAACCCAAGAATATGAAGCGATTTATTGCAATTAGTTTCGACCTAATCTTAGGTATTTAATACCCTTATTCTATATAATAACCCTACTAATTAAATACCTATTAATTGAAGCCAAACAGAGGCTTATCACTGTTAATGATAGAACTGAGATTATTCTCCAATTAAGGAAGTATGAGGTTCAAGAAAAAGCCGCTAACTTTTATCTTTTAATGGTTAAACTCCATTTATACTTCTGTTTATATAGTTTAAAAAAAACATTACATTTTCATTGTAAAAACAAAATTACTTATTTTTATAAATTACTAAAATAAATACACTATATCCAAGAATTAATCAATTACCCTAACATCTTCAGTGTTATACTCTATCTTAAGCTACTTGAATTAAAATATCACAAAAAAAAAATAAAAATAAAATAATAATTCACAAAACAAATCTTCAAACTATTATTATGTATAACAAATATATACCGAGAATAATTAACTAAATTATTATATAAATTCTGGCCCCCTAAAAATTCTGACCAACCTTGATCAAATGATTTACAAACTCTTCCCCCTAAAATCAAAGAATAATTAATATTTCCGTAAGTAGAAATATAAGGTATAAATCACATCGAGCCAGAAAAATAACTTACCAAATAATTATGTAAATACTTATTAAAATAAAATAAAGAAACATTTGAAATTAAATACCCTGATACTCCCCCCATAACACAAACAAACAAAGTTAATAACTTCAAATAACTAGGTAAACAAACTATACAAGGGGTTGAAAAAATTAATCAATTCAACATTCTTCCCCCAATAATTCTCATAATTAATAAACCACTTATACCACGCAACATAATTCAACCCTCATCACTAAGTATATTTAAAGAACCACAATTCAACTCCCCAGTTATAGAATAATATACTAACCGAAAAGAATAACAAACTGTTAATCCAGTAGAAAAAATATATAAAAAGAAAGAAAATGTATTAATATTTCTTAAAGAAACAATTCCTAAAATCATATCCTTAGAATAAAATCCAGCCAAAAAAGGCATACCACATAAAGCCAAATTAGCTACATTAAAACACCCTAAAGTCAAAGGCATATAAACACTTAACCCTCCTATTAACCGAATGTCCTGTGAATTATTTATATTATGAATAATAGCCCCAGCACACATAAACAACAAAGCCTTAAATAAAGCATGAGTTAATAAATGAAAAAAGCAAGTTTATAAAATCCTATAGATAAAATTCTTATTATTAATCCCAACTGTCTAAGAGTAGACAGAGCAATAATCTTCTTTAAATCAAATTCAAAATTAGCCCCTAAACCAGCTATAAATATAGTTAGTCCAGATAATAATAATAATAAATCTCCCAACCATCTACCTCTTAATAAAATATTAAACCGGATTAATAAATAAACACCAGCAGTTAAAGTTGAAGAATGAACTAAAGCAGAAACTGGGGTAGGAGCAGCCATAGCAGCTGGCAATCAAGATGAAAAAGGAATTTGAGCTCTCTTAGTTATATCAGCTAATATAATTAATCCTCCGATAATCCCCATCTCCATTCTATATTTTATAGTTTCTAAATAAAAAATATAATTTCATCTTCCATAATTTAATATTCAAGCAATCGCTAATAAAAAAGCTACATCCCCAATTCGATTAGATAACGCTGTTAATATCCCGGCATTATATGATTTAACATTTTGAAAATAAATTACTAAACAATAAGAGACCAATTCCAGCCCATCTCATCCTAATAAAATTCTAATTATATTAGGACTAATGATTAACAACATTATTGATAATACAAACATAAATACTAATATAATAAACCGATTAATATTTTTGTCTTCTCCCATATACTCCTTTCTATAATAAATTACCAACGAAGCAATTAATAAAACAAAAGATATAAATAATAATCTCATTCAATCAAATAAAAAAGTTATTACAATTCTTACAGAATTTAAACTAACAACTTCTCATTCTAAAAATACAGAATAATCATTTAATAAAAAAAAAAGTCTTAATAAAAAAAAATTAATTCTAATTATAATTAAAATTAAAAATCTAATTCTACAAATTGATAAATACTTCACGATCTAAAATGATTAACTCATATCATTGACACCACAAATCAATATTTTAAATAAACTATTTAAATTTAAAGCCAAAATAAACAAATATCTCTTTTTAAAATCAACAAGTTTAAAGGAAATCAATGAAGAAATAATAAAAAATATTCGCGAATCTTACCCCCTCTAAATGAATAAATACCTGAAAATCCCCTACCATGTTGACTATAAGCATATAAATACAAAGTATAAGCAGCTCTAAAAAAAGACAACAAAGATAAAGAAATTATAGTAATTCAAGACCAACTGATAATTCTATTTAATAAAGAAATTTCCCCTAATAAACTCAAAGAAGGTGGAGCAGCTATTTTGCAAGCTCTTAACAAAAACCACCACAAAGTCATTGAAGGTATAAAATTCAATAAACCCTTATTAATCAATAAACTACGACTCCCTAACCGTTCATAAGTAATGTTTGCCAAACAAAATAACCCTGACGAACACAATCCATGGGCAATTATCAAAGTATAAGAACCACAAAGTCCTCAATAAGTTAAAGTTATCAAACCACCTAGAACAATCCCCATATGAGTAACAGAAGAATAGGCAATTAAAGCCTTTAAATCAATTTGACGTAAACAAACTAATCTAATTAAAACTCCCCCAACTAATCTAATTCTTACCCATAAATAATTATACTTAATTCCTCTTACTTGTAAAAAGGAAAAAACTCGTAACAACCCGTAGCCCCCCAATTTTAACATAATTCCAGCTAAAATTATTGACCCAGAAACTGGAGCTTCTACATGAGCTTTAGGTAATCACAAATGAACCAAAAACATTGGTATCTTAACTAAAAAAGCTAAAATCAAAGACAGATAAAGTAAATCATAATTAAACATGTAATTACTTAATAAATAAAAATCCATTGTATTTAAACTATTATATAAATAAAAAATCCCAACTAATATAGGCAAAGAAACTAACAAAGTATAAAACAATAGATACACCCCCGCCTGAAGACGTTCAGGTTGATAACCCCACCCTAAAATTAAAAATAAAGTAGGAATTAATCTTCTTTCAAAAAATAAATAAAACATAAACAAACTCATTCTTCTAAAAGTCAAAACCAAAAAAATTAACAAAATTAAAACATCAAATAAAAATAAATTTTTATAATTATTATACTTATAAACAGACTCACTAGCTGTAAGTATAAGAGTACAAATCCAAAATCTTAACAAAATCAATCCATAAGAAATAACATCAAATCCTAAAAAATAAGAAATATTCACAAAATAATTTGTACAATAATTTAAAATATTAAAAATAAAAGTTACAATAAATAATAAATTTTGAACCATTCAAAATAAACCATTTATAAAACAAATAGGACTAATAAAAACTATTATAAAAATTAATTTTAACATTGCAAAACATTAAACGATTGAAAATAATCATTTCCATGTTTTCGAATTATAGAAACCAAAATAGAAAGACCCAAAGCACCCTCACAGACTCTAAAAGTTAAAAATATTATGCTAAAAAATCTTCTATAATCTATTACATTGAAATAGATAAACAAAAGAAAAAATAAATTCAATACAATATATTCCAGTCTCAAAAGCATTAATAGTAAATGTTTTCGATTAGAAACAAAAACAAAAATACCTATTAAAAATAAAAAACAAGGTAACCCTCAATATAATCTTATTAACATTAGTTTTAATAGTTTAATAAAAACATTGGTCTTGTAAACCAAAAATAAGATTTAATCTTTTAAAACTTCAAGAGAAAAGAAATAACTTTATCATTAATCCCCAAAATTAATATTTTAATTAAACTACCTCCTGAAATTATACAATTCTTCTTATATTCTTCCACATTAATTTCAAGATTTATTTTTATTCAAATAAACCACCCATTAGCCATAGGGTTAATACTTTTAATTCAAACACTACAAATTTGTTTATTAACAGGACTAATAGCAAAACGATTCTGATTCTCCTATATTTTATTTTTAATTTTTCTAGAAAAAGGCAATCGCTATGATTCGCCAATTTGGGCTTCCAACCTTCTTTATCACTTTATCGGCTGCAGAATCTTAGTGGGTTGAGCTTTTGGTCATCCTCTCTAAAACTGTTGATTCTAAAGATATTTCGGAAGAGGAAGCCAACAGTTTAACAACCCAAGATAGATATTGCTTTATTCGGTCAGACGCGGTTACTTGTGCTAGATATTTTGACTACCGCTATCGACAAATTCTTAAGCTTTTTAAAAATAACGCCGGCATTTTTGGAGAGCATTTTGTTACAAATTTCTACTGGAGAGTGGAGTTTCAACAGAGAGGTTCCCCGCATGTACATGGCATGTATTGGCTTAATAATTCTCCCAGGATCAACCTTCAAGATCCTCAGACACTCCCTGATGTCATTAGTTTTATTGACAATTATATTTCTACCGATGGTTCGATCAGCCACTTAGAAAATTATTTGGGTTATCAAAAGCATAACCACAGTCGGTATTGTACTAGGGAAATGAGAGGACAACAGTTTTGTCGTTTTGGTATACCATGTCCACCAATGCCTTCATCGCAAATACTGTTACCTTCAAAATAATGTCAAAATTCAGACACAAGGAAAACTTTTTCAAAATTCAAAACGTTTTAAATTCAAATATGACTATAGAAGACATTTCTAATTTAAACGATTTTGAACACTTCCTGTCTGATACTAGAATAAATATGTCTTTTGATGACTATTTGTTAGCCCTTAGGTCAAGTTTAACAAAACCCAAAATTTTTCTAAAAAGAAAATTACAGGATCGTTTTATAAACGCTTATACTCCATAGAGCAAATATGGATACCCAATATATACTGGATGCATATGCTTGCTGTTCATATATAATTAATTATATTAACAAGTCTAACAGGGGAATTTCTAGGCTCTTAAATGAAGCTATATCAGAGGTAAATGCTGGAAATTATACTATTAAGCAAAAACTTAAACATATAGGCCACAAATTTATATCAGGCACAGAAATATCTGCATAAGAAGCAGTATATTGCTGCATTGGGCTCCATCTTTCGGAAGCAAGTAATGCAGAAATATTTATAAATACCTCTGGACCTGAGGAACGGCAATGTAATAATGAGTTCGAATGGTAAAACCTAGAGCGGAACTTCAGAACCTTCCTTCAGGTTCGACTGAAATATTCGTAGCCGGTATTTTAGACCGTTATGTTCAAAGATCCGATCAGTTAGAAACTCTTTGTTTAGCTGATTTTTCATCTAGGTATAAATATTTTAAATCTAGTAGAAGAGCACAATATAGTGATCATGAAGAAGAAGAGAGGGAAGACGATAACTTACCAGAAAGCGGGGTTGTCATGCCTCTTAAAGACGGTAGCGGTTTTGTGAAAAAACGTACCAAAAATTGTATTATTCGGTATAGAAGGTTTAACCCAGATTTGGCCAGAGTTGAGTATTTCCGCGAAATGTTAATGCTTTACTATCCTTTCATTGAAAACGATAATGAGCAGACATGCATAAAACATCGTATTATAATTGAGGAAAATCAAAGAAAATATGATGTTTTTGAGCAAAGAGAACTTGAAAATGTTCTAGAAAGTCTTTATAATGAAATCGTAGAAAATGAGTTCAGAGTGTTGGCACTTCCAGAAATAAACCCAAATATAAATTTGCTGGACTTGCATGGCGAAGATTCAACAGATAATGGCACTGAATCTGATTGCAATATTAGACTTATTAAACTAGCCCCCTTAATTCCAGTTGAGGAATAATTTTTTTTAGTTCGAAGTCTAAATACTAAGCAAAGAACCTATTTGACACATTTGATGCACCACCTAAAAACAAATCTCCCATTTTATGAGTTCATTGGCGGCGGTGCAGGTGTAGGAAAGAGTCGTTTGATATCTGCAATATATCAAGCTCTTAACCATCGTTACAATTCTACACCTGGATCCAATCCAAGTTCCTTAAAAGTTCTTCTTTGCGCACCTACGGGTAATATTCTCTTTACTTGTTAATCAGTTGAATAGAGAGTTGAGGCCACTTACACAGTGAATTCATTGTATTCCAGACTTATCGATTTAAAATTAATCATAATTGATGAAATATCGATGGTAGGTGCTCGTATGTTTAGCTCTGTTGATGCGAGATTAAAACAAATTTTCAAAAGAGACAGCCCCTTCGGTGGTATACCGATCATAGTGTTTGGTGATTTGAAGCAACTCTCACCTGTTGGAGATAGGTGGATATTCTCTCCTAATCCCAATGATGCATACAGCACTTTAGTTGGTTCCCTTTGTGGGAGTTATTTAAATACTTTGAATTAACAGAGATAATGAGAATACGAAAGGATCAGGCCTTTGCAATTGCATTAAATCATATGGCATCTGGTACTATGATAAATGAGGACATATCACTCATTGAAACTCGAGTAGTTAATTTCGAAGAAGTTCCCGATGATGCCATACATTTATTTTGGTCCAATGAAGAGACAAATAATTTCAATGCCCTTAAGCTCAGTCGAATCCCAACAGAAGCTTGCCTTTTAACTGCAAAAGACTCAGTTAAAGGAATTGGTATAAATGATAATGATAATATTTTGGAAAGAGTTAAACTTTTCAAAACTTCTGAAATGCAGGGACTGCCCTATGAATTGAGACTAAAAACCTCCGCAAAATATATGATTACAGTGAACATAAACACGTGTGATGGCTTGGTTAATGGGGCAGCTGGACAACTTATGCAAATTGATTTCCATTGTTCTTTTCCAACAATTCTGTGGATTAAATTTTTGGAACCTTCTGTTGGTTTGATAGCCTCATCCTCTAGAAAGTTCTTGGACACCAATTGAAAAAGTTCTAAAATCTTTTCAATATAAAAGAAATGAACAAATTTCAATTGAAAGAAATCGGTTTCCAGTTGTTCCGGCTGAGGGAATAACTATTCATAAAAGTCAGGGTGCCACATATAATAAAGTTGTAGTTCATACTCGACCCAGAATGCCTAGAGCTTCAATATATGTCGCTTATAGTCAAGCTACTTCTGCAGAAGGTCTATTCATCATAGGAAATTTTATTCCTCCTAACAAATTTTCTGAATCGGATCCCGTATTTAGGGAACTGAGGGAATTGAACACAAATAAAGCTTTGACAACAAGTTTCAATTTTATGATTTCCCGAACATCAGGACATCAAATTTTATTACATAATGTTCGGAGTCTTCACGCTCACATTAGTGATATAAAAAGCGACTGTTTGATGCTATCTTCAGATATTTTATGTTTTGTAGAAATTTGGAATTATCCTTGCGAAAGTTTTGATATACCAGGATTTACTCCAATTAACGAGCTGAGGATAGATAGCACGGTATTGCTTGCTCTATAGAATCAAAGGCTGTAAAAAAAATGTATTCAGGCAGCAAAGTTTTAGAAGCGGTTTTGTTTAAATGTTTCAATATTAATATTCTGGTTCTATATAGAAATTCAGCTTTCTCTGTCAGACAATTAATTGTAGAACTTCAGGAAGTCCTTACTTCTGAGTTAGGCAATCAAAATTTGCTAATTGTTGGAGATTTTAACATTTGTTTAATGTCTACAGGGACTGCAATAAGAAATCTGCTCCAAGAAAAAAACTTTAGTTCCCTGCTTGGTGCAGAATATTCAACTACACCTGCCGGTACACAAATTGATTGGGCATTTTCAAACCTGGATCCTTCCCGTGTAAATGCAATTGCTTTTGAGACAGTACACAGCTATCATGACAGTATTTTTGTCTCTATTTCGAACTAAAGTTTTCAGACTTAGTGCAATAGTTCTTCATTTTTTTTTTCTAAATATAATGGAATTGGAATGGTATAGGAATTTTGACAGTAGTTTTTAAGACAATTTAAAGAAAAATATGTAAATAATCTAATTAAGAAAATTTAAATTATATATATAATTTGTTATTATATATGACATTATTGTATAAATATATGATAGGAATTTAATAGTATAAGGAAAAAAGAAATATAATTTGGATATATGTATAAGAATCTCTACAAAAATTTATGTTTAATATTGTAAATATTATATACAAATTAATATAATAATATTATATCATTTTTAAAGTTGTTAATATTTATTATTTTTAAGCTAAACATGTATAATAATATCGATATAATAAATAAAAAATATTATTCATTGTTCAAAAACGATTTCTTTTCCTACTTCTCAATACAGTTGTAATGCATTCTATATAAAATCAATTATAAGCGTATACAAAAAGCACAAGAACGATTTCTCATAATTTGAGTAAATTTAGTTTACAAATTGCTCTAATTATTTTCACTGTGAGTGAAAAGTAAATAACTAAGGCAACAGTTCCTACTTCTAATTATTAAAATATATAAAGTCTCAAACGAATATACCATTTAACTTTGCGAAAGTATAAAATGTTCGGTTACATCCGAACTTAGCCCTTCCTTACTTGTTTATTTTGCTTTGTGGTATATATTTCTCTGGAGGGTCCCTAGAGGTACACTAGTCGAGTATCCTTTACGCGTAGAGTTCTCCTTTTGCAGACGTACTCAGGCTCCTCCTTAAGAAATTGGCACGCTGTCTGTCCGGTGTGGAACTCGATTTCACTTTATGATTGCACACTATTATTTCATGTTTTCAAATAATTTTTTTGTTTTTTTACCAGGGCGTGGGAATCAATTTTGCTTTATGATCGTATACAACTATTCAATATTAGTGATCACACAGTTATGTAATTTTTTAAATTTTTGTTTGTTTTTTAACCATTAGAAATAATTAAAACGCATTTGTTTTTTTTTACCAGGGTGTGGGAATCAGTTTCGCTTTGTGATTGCACACTGTTATTCAGTGTTAGTGATGATGATAAATATTTAAAACGCGCAGCCAATTTCACACGTGTGCTTTTAAGACTAGTTAAAAACTAATTTTTCATCATGATAATGCACCTGTTCACAAAGGTGTTATAACATTGACAGATTTGGCTCCCAGCAACTACTACTACTCTTCAGATTCCTGAAACAATTCCTTCGTGGAAAGCGTTTTTCGTCGAATGAAGAAGCTATCACAGGCGTGGATATAAAAATATATTTCGTACCAAAAACAGTATTTTTTCATTTCGAGCGCAGAAACTTTTCAACCAACCTGTATGTTCTTTTTATAATGAATAACGTTAGAATTATTTTCACTTAATGTTAATTTAAGAAGAGTAATCACTACTGAAATCACGCAGGCAAAATAAACTTTTGATTACTTTATTGTTTTGTTGTTTAATGTATAATTGTTCAATAATTTAAATTTACAAAATTTTAATGTAATTTACTTGAATTTTGTGTATAATTTAATTAGAAAAAATGTATTTTGATATAAATATTAAATAGAATTAATATTTCGCTCGGGCGCCAATTGAATAAAAATGCGCTTTTATTTTTTTGAACCGTGTCAGGACATTACGAAACAGATATATTTTTCAAAATTAATTTCCGTTATGCTTTAACCAAAAATGTTTCTTTAATTCCTTATTCAGGCAAAGGCGCGAGTATTGGCTGTTGCTTATTCTGTACGTGTAAAATATTAAAGGTTTAATTTACCGTGCTGATTTCTCGAACCGGATTCAGCTGTTTTATTTGTATGAAATATTAAATAGTTGAATTAACTAAGCAGACTCCCGGAATCTGATTAAGCTTTATTTATTCTAACTGTGATAATTTATTATGTGTTAACTTGTATAGACGGATATGCATACCAAATTCTAAGTCTGCATATAAGTATGAACAAAATCGAAAAGTTAAAATTTTACTGCTCGTTGTTGCGACGGGTAGTGGAAGGTTGTGTGCACGTCATGGCAATTATTGTAAACGAATTTTGGCGGGAATTAATTAAAACCTTTAGTGGAGAAAAAGTTTTATGGGAGATAAAAAACGAGCATTATAAAAATAAATTGAAGCGTATGCTAAGTTGGCAAAGACTTTTAAATAATAATATAAAGAAATTGATGAAGATTCCGCAATTGATATTGTAGCAAGCGCATTAATGACATGCGAAACTCCTATAGGAGAAACTAAGTGAAATAAAAAGACAGAAAAGTCTGGTGCTGGCGGAGACGACATTTATGGGACAACGTTTTGGTATTTTTACCACCTAGCCTTCCTGTGAGACCAGGTAACGACAACAACAGAGATATATACGTTGGAGGACCCCGATTTTGAAAAGAAATTATGAATTTAACAATATGCTAAAACTATTAAGATACTTTATAAAAGGGAATGGTTATTCTGTTTGCAAAAATACGAAAGCGACTGCATAATATTCCGAAAGCGTTTTCAACTACGCGTCTAGCTGTCGATAATCTGTAATTGAAAATAGTTTCGTCGGCGATTCATTGGGTACGACTAACTGTCTTCATTAAATTCTACATAAGCCGGAATGGATCATCTCTTATGAAAACATAAGGAAATTCTTCCTCGCTTATTGCAACACTTACCGCTTGGGGAATAAATAGTTGATTGTCATCCAATCCTTCCTTAAATTTACTTTAAGCGTCAGACGCTCTTCCGTTTGCACCAACCTCAACGAATATGAACAAATATTTCGCATTAAAAATTGCCATCGTTATAATTTAGTATGTTTTATTGCAATTGCAATAGCATGAGCCTGTTTCAGACGGTTTCATAATTTCAACATGCTTGCCATCGATCGTTCCAATGCAGTTGAGGAAGTTCCACAGTGTTCAGAAATTGTTAGCGATGAATTGTCACTCATTTTCAGTTTTTTGAATCTAAAATAAGAATAAAAGTAATTTTAGTTTTCCCTCTATTATCAGACTCATTCGCAAAGCAGTAAAAAACGAAAAAAGTCTGTCAACAATGCAAAGTTCCTTGAAAAAGCCATACAACACCTTGAACAAGCAAAATAATCAGAAACTATGCGTGATGAAGCTGACGTATTTGGTGAATCATGGACAATTTTATTAAGGAAATTACAGTGAAGCAAAAAAAAAAATTTGTACAGAGAGATATTTTGACTTTGAAGGGACTTTTCTCTTAAACTATTTCAGCTCATAAGCTGCAACCAAGAGTAACAATATATATAATATAATATAATATTATGTATTTTTATAAAAATTTTAACAATAAATCAGTTTTGATGTTCACGATAGTAAAAAATCAAAATATGTAATATTTGAGCTGCCAAAAAAAAATAAAAACGTGTATGTGTAAAAAAAAGGTGACTAAACAAACATCGCAGAGAAACTCTGCGAAACGTTTGCTATATTTAAAAGAGTATAACATGTGCACCGTGATAATGAATCGTGATTCTATAATTTTTAACGATGACTCCAAATTTAATTTATTTGGGTTTGATAGTCGTCAATGTTTATGGCGTGAGGAAGTCGACACACCAAAAGATAAAAAATTAAATAAGACTCAGCATGGAGAAGTCTGCATTGTATGGTGTGTGGTGCAATGGAAGCAAAAGGGATGCAGTTGAAGCAAATGGCGTCAGTAACCATGTTTTCATCGAAAGAAATATGTGAAGAATGGACTACAAGGCAATATTTAAAAATAATTTGGCTCCGTCAGCAGCCTAACTTATTCTAAATGGTGGCTACTGCTTTATTCAGGCTAACGATCCAAAGCACTCTGCTTGAGTGGTTAAGGAATGGCTCTTGTACAACGTGAAAAAAGTGCTGTCTCATCCTCCACAGGATTGGAGATAATGAAGATTTTAAATATTCAAAACTTTTGCCTGATGATAAAAATCTCATTGCAGCTGAAAGGCGTTAATGTGGCGTAATCGCGTTTCTCATGAAGGTGTTTTTTTCTGTTTTATTGAAGGCTCCACCATCAACAGGAGTTCTTTATAATTTTCGTTACTCATGCGTACAAAATTTTTAAATTTTTGCATAGAGTTTGCTTGCAACTGCTTGCTATTTATGTGATAGCTTGGAACATATTTATAAGTTGCGGTAGGTCGCTTGGGGAGAAATTAGAGTAGTAATGCGGCAGATCTTATTTGCATTTTGACTACTCTTCCGCCTATTCCCGTAGTTTCAAAATTTGATTGTTTTATTGGCAGCTTTAGATTATTTTGTGCTCTAGACGCTATGAATGATCGTTGTGATCCTTGGTCTATTGAGGCTCTTAGTTTGAACAGTTCTCCTCGGTCTTCGATGGAGACAATTGCTGTGGCTATTAGTACCCTATTTTTTTTATGCGCTCTTGTGCATAAGTTCGCATGACGTTTGTTTATACTGTTCGGTGGTGAACGATTGTGTTTTGAAAAAGCTTATGTTTAAATTGTTGTTGCAACTAGCTTTAGGTCGTGTTAAATGTTTTCCGTTATGACAATTTTGTCTACGATTTTTGCGATTTCATATTGGGTAGTTGGAGAATCTTTAATTTTTTGCTACATGGGGATTTTTTTTCTTGATAGGAGCGATTGCTCCCACAACATAACGATTTCTGGTAATGCTGCGGTGCAGAATACTACTCCAATTGGTCGTGGGAATTGTTTGTGTCGATTGACAGAACAGACAAACAATTGGAAACTGTCGATTGAAATTTGATAAATTCTTCAAAATTTTTCTGTGATTGTTGTTATAATGTCATACGTTTCTAGGTAAGGGGTTTCGGGTCGCTCTATGCTCGTTACATTACATGAAAATTACTTTGTTGTTTAGTTGGTGGACTTGTAGTTTTGGATCTTTCCTGTATTTTCCCTGCATATTGAAAATTCGGCCTATTTGCGTATTTTACTGTATTCGTCCTTATGCTAGGATCGATATTCATTGGCTCCGGTTTTGGTTGTGGTTTCGGTGGTGTTAGTCGAGGGGGTTGGTTATAATACAGGCTCTGTTGCCGTGTTTGCTGAGGAGGGTTATAAAATGTTGGGTTATGTGTTTGTGGGTAGTACTGTGGTCTCATAAAAGGTTTGGTCTTTGTAGGTATTGTTGTGGTATTGAGAGCGATTGATTGGGTCTATATAATTAATATGCCAACTCTGGGTGAAATTGATGCGGTTTTGTATAATTCTTTGGTGGTAGTAGTAGTTTATAGTTAAAGTCGTTAAATCCATTTTGATAGTTGCTTCTGAATTTTTGATTCTCTAATTTAGACATAAATGAAGAGCTTCTGAAAGGTCTCTTTATTCTTCCATATCCAACAACTGTGGAAGATCACCATTGAGTCCTCTTACGTCCCTTTAGTGTGCTCGTAGATATGTAGTATGCTTTCGACACTCTTTTTCCACAAACTAGACTCAGAAGGTTTGCCTGAGAATTCTCTTAGTGATCTTAATACGTGCGGGATTTTGTATATTCCTGATAAATTATTTCTGTGTCTTTCGTCAATAGTTTGGTCTATTACCGGTATTTGTTTTATGTCAGTCATAATAATATTCTGTATTATGTCGCGTCCTTCTGAATTTAGTATTTAAGCGACCATATTTCATATCATGTTTGTTCGTAAAGCAGGTGCGGAATCTGTTTATATTAATCTCTGGAAGGTCCCTTTCACAGGAAAATCGCAAAGGTTTTTTATTTTTATAAGAGCCGAAGGATCCCCCGTTAAGTTGTGAATTTCGACCCTCGTTATTATTTTAAGTTTTTGGCTGTACAAGCCCTTTTTTATTTTGCATTGTGGTTTATATTTCTCTGGAGGGTCCCTAGAGGTACACTAGTCGAGTATCCATTACGCGGCTTGATAATCTTGGTAGAGATCTCCTTTTGCAGACGTACTCGGCTCCTCCTTGAGAAATTGGCACCCTGTCTGTCCGGCATGGAGCACCAGAGGTGGGAAATCGATTTCACTTTATGATAGCACACTATTATTTCATGTTTTCAAATAATTTTTTTGTTGTTTTACCAGGGCGTGGGAATCAGTTTCGCTTTATGATCGTATACAACTATTCAGTATTAGTCATCACACAGTTATTAAATTTTTGTTTGTTTTTTAACCATTAGAAATAATTAAAACGCATTTGTTTTTTTTTTACCAGGGTGTGGGAATCAGTTTCGCTTTATGATCGCACACTGTTATTCAGTATTAGTGATGATGATAAATATTTAAAACGCGCAGCCAATTTCACACGCGTGCTTTTAAGACTAGTTAAAAAATAATTTTTCATCAAGATAATGCACCTGTTCACAAAGGGTTTTAACATTGACAGATTTGGCTCCCAGCGACTACTACTACTCTTCAGATTCCTGAAACAATTCCTTCGTGGAAAGCGTTTTTCGTCGAATGAAAAAGCTATCACAGGCGTAGACGGGTATCTTGCAGAGCTTCCGGAAAGTCATTACAGGGATGAATTATATTGGATACAAAAATATATTTCGTACCAAAAACAGTATTTTTTCATTTCGAGCGCAGAAACTTTTCAACCATCCTTTATGTTCTTTTTGTAATGACTAACGTTAGAATTATTTTCACTTAATGTTAATTTAAGAAGAGTAATCACTACTGCAATCACGCATGCAAAATAAACTTTTGCTTACTTTATTGTTTTGTTGTTTAATGTATAATTATTCAATAATTTAAATTTACAAAATTTTAATGTAATTTACTTGAATTTTGTGTATAATTTAATTAGAAAAAATGTATTTTGATATAAATATTAAATAGAATTAATGTTTCGCTCGGGCGCCAATTGAATAAAAATGCGCTTTATTTTTTTTTGGACCGTATCAGGGCATTACGAAACAGATATATTTTTTAAAATTAATTTCCGTTATGCTTTAGCC
Organism: Bactrocera oleae; assembly: GCF_042242935.1. Lineage (NCBI taxonomy): Eukaryota > Metazoa > Arthropoda > Insecta > Diptera > Tephritidae > Bactrocera > Bactrocera oleae. The sequence continues at coordinate 30,755,334 of NC_091536.1, forward strand.
AAAAATGTTTCTTTAATTCCTTATTCAGCCAAAGGCGCGAGTATTGGCTGTTGCTTATTCTGTACGTGTAAAATATTAAAGGTTTAATTTACCGTGCTGATTCCTCGAACCGGATTCAGCTGTTTTATTTGTATGAAATATTAAATAGTTGAATTAACTAAGCAGACTCCCGGAATCTGATTAAGCTTTATTTATTCTAACTGTGATAATTTATTATGTGTTAACTTGTATAGACGGATATGCATACCAAATTCTAAGTCTGCATATAAGTATGAACAAAATCGAAAAGTTAAAATTTTACTGCTCGTTGTTGCGACGGGTAGTGGAAGGTTGTGTGCACGTCATGGCAATTATTGTAAACGAATTTTGGCGGGAATTAATTAAAACCTTTAGTGGAGAAAAAGTTTTATGGGAGATAAAAAACGAGCATTATAAAAATAAATTGAAGCGTATGCTAAGTTGGCAAAGACTTTTAAACAATAATATAAAGAAATTGATGAAGCTTCTTCAATTGATATTGTAGCAAGCGCATTAATGACATGCGAAACTCCTATAGAAGAAACTAAGTGAAATAAAAATGTCAGAAAAGTCTGGTGCTGGCGGAGATGACATTTATGGGACAACGTTTTGGTATTTTTACAACCTAGACTTCCTGCGAGACCAGGAAACGACAACAACAGAGATATATACGTTGGAGGACCCCGATTTTGAAAATACGGAGAGGAAAATTTATTATTGCGAATACTTATATATGTATATACATTCATACAACTGACCCAACTGTGTTAAAATACTCTTTGTATTTATTGCAAACGTGCTTCGCTGCATTTCCTCGTTGAATCGCTCTTAGTTTTGAAATATCATAAGTACTTTCCAGAGTGTGATTTGTACATTATTTGTGCAAACTATTTGTAAATCGACGCTGTCACTTATATACTGCAAGCCATTTTTCCGTGATAAGAATGTGTATGAATATAACAATATGAATATAACAATATGCTAAAACTATTTAGATACTTTATAAGAGGTAATGGATATTCTGTTTGCAAGAATACGAAAGCTACTGCATAATATTCCGAAAGCGTTTTCACTACGCGTCTAGCTTTCGATAATCAGTAATTGAAAATAGTTTCGTTGGCGCTTAATTGGGTACGACTAACTGGCTTCATTAAATTCTCCATAAGCAGGAATGCATCATCTATGAAAACATAAGGAAATTCTTCCTCGCTCATTGAAACACTGGGCGCTTGAGGAATAAATAGTTGATTGTCATCCAATATAAATTTACTTTAAGCGTCAGACGCTCTTCCGTTTGCACCAACCTCAACGGATATGAACACATATTTCGCATTAAAAATTGCCATCCTTATTATTTAGTAAGTTTTGTTGCAGTTGCAATAGTATGAGCCTGTTCCCGACGGTTTCATAATTTCAACAAGTTTGGCAACAATGCAAAGTTTCTTGAAAAAGCCATACAACACAAAATAACAAGCAAAATAATCAGAAACTATGCGTGATGAAGCTGACGTATTTGGTAAATCATGGACAATTTTATTAAAGAAATTACAGTGAAGCAAAAAAAAAAACTTGTACAGAGAGATATTTTGACTTTGAAGGGACTTTTCTCTTAAACTATTTCAGCTCATAAGCTGCAACCAAGAGTAACAATATATATAATATAATATAATATTATGTATTTTTGTAAAAATTTTAACAATAAATCAGTTTTGATGTTTACGATTGCAAAAAATTAAAATATCTCATATTTGATCTGCCAAAAAAAATAAAAACTTGTACGTTGACAGCACTTTAAAGGCAGTTATCAAGAAGGTACCGTTATTTTTATTTAGTATTAGTTGCGTATGGTCAAAATACATTATTTGGTAAGCGAACTTCTTTTTTGTGCGGTTGTAGTTTAAAAAAAAAAAAGGTGAATAAACAAACATCTCAAGACTTACAGGTTTAGCCTAAAATATCCGATGTCGCTAACGCCAAGGTGTTGGAGAAAGCTGGCATTGCAAAACTTCCCCTCGAACTGTTCGGAACTTCATGATTTCACCCGATTTAACCCGAGCATATACAAAAACCACAATTATCGCAGAGAAACTCTGCGAAACGTTTGCTATATTTCAAAGAGTAAAACGTATGCACCGTGATAATGAATTGTGATTCTATAATTTTTAACGATGACTCCAAATTTAATTTTCGCCGATGTTTATGGCGTAAGGAAGTCTAAACACCAAAAGATAAAAAATTAAATAAGACTCAGCATTGAGAAGGCTACATGGTATGGTGCGTGGGGCAATGGAAGCAAAAGGGATGCAGTGGAAGCAAATGGCGTCGGTAACCATGTTTTCATCGAAAGAAATATGTGAAGAATGGACTACTAGGCAATATTTAAAAATAATTTGGCTCCGTCAGCAGCTTAACTCATTTTAAATGGTGGCTACTGCTTTATTCAGGCTAAATTTTAAATCTTCAAAACTTTCGCCTGATGATACAAATCCCAATGCAGCCGAAAGGCGTTAATGTGGCGTAATCGCGT